>NC_056741.1:428404579-428704579 GCF_019279795.1 Protopterus annectens
CAATTGTGGAATAAACTATACTGTAGTTCTGCATTCTGATTGGCTGTGAAGGTCCATTTGTGAACACAATTTGTAATCATTCATTGGTCTGTTCTGAGTTTAAGCCTAAGTGCCAGATACTGTGCAAAACCCCTATGCCAGAGGCTCAGTGTTCTGCATTCTTTTAGGTTTTTGGATAATTCAAATGAAATTCTCATTTTGTATGGATTATATAAAGTCAATTTGGCTGATTTACAGGTTTCATATGGGCAGACCAAGATAAGAAATGCAATCTGAAACAAAAATTGTAATAGAAAAGAGTCATGCTACAGTAATATGGCCAGCCTCAACAAGTACAGAAGAAGAAAGAACGTGTAGGTTGTGTAAGCCTTTTTAATTTATGTTCTGCAGCAAGCCTGACAACTAAGTTGGGAATGTTAAAATGCATTTTGCATTCTGTATTTCCTTGTTTGATTTATTTAATATATTAAACAGGTAGGTGGACAACTCCAAAGACTTCAGCCATGGCTCAGATCAGGAAGGCAAAGAACAGTGTCAGACTTTTATTTAATACATTTACAAAACAGTAACATTAAATGCAATTACATAATGATGTTAGGATAGTATAGCAATAAAGCCTGTCTAGAATAAACAAGATATACATATATAATACTTAAAAATAGATAAGTATAAAATAGTTGCATCATAATGCAGTTTTGTTTGAAGTGCATGAAATAAAAAAGAAAAAGAAAAAAATTAGAGGGAATGGAGAGATACATCGCATTGGACAGTAACAGAATATATACAGTCTTTTTCAGAGTGGCTGTTTCCAAATCATATAGTCACTTGAGTTTAAAACTGGTGGGAGACTATTCAGGTAGCACATGCTAGATTCTGACATGGGGAATGTGGCTTTCACAATACCCTTCTATAGATAAGTATTTAAGGTCTAGAGTTAAACATTTAATTGTTTTAAATAACTGCTAAGTGAACCAATAATTCTAACCTCTTTTGACAGAAAATATTTAGCCCAGTACAAATTGTTGCTAATTTGAATAAATGGATGATTTTAAGTTTGTTTATGTCCATATCAACTTACCCTTCCTTACATTCTGTGATTATAGTTTTCACTGATTACCTTCTATCACTTGTATGATTTTGTACTACTGTGATATGAGCAGTTTAAAATGAATTGAAATAGGTTTAACAACAGCAAGCACCTCTGTGGCATAGAGGAATAAAGCTGTAACTACTGCCCTGTAACCTAGTTTCACTTAGCAGCTAGGGCATCTGAGGAGCAGCAGGGGAAGGATGGGCATGCCTAACCTGGGTGGATGCTCATTGTGTTAGATCTCTGGTGTGGGCTAGTGACACATAAGGAGATGTTGTCTTAAGTGAGAATAGGTTGCAAACATTACTTGAGTCGCCAGAGAGGTAGGGTGGTACTCTGTGGGTCCTCATTACTTATCTGCTCACTGCAAATGTACATGCACTTGCAAGTGTAAATGGGGAGGTTACAGGATTAAGTTAAAAATACCCCTTGGCAGCAAATAGACACTAGTAAGATGCCTAACTTTCCTCACTGGCTCTGAGTCAGAGCAAGTCCAGGGTTGAAAGAAGACAGTCTGGTAGACCTGCTAGATAAGGAGAAGCACTGGAGGCAGCTGATAGTCAGCTGCAAGGGTGAAAAAGTCTGCAAAAAATGTTAGTAGAAGTCAGCTTAAATCTCACCCTTTTTGTTTAGCCTTTCTTATCAATTAATCTTCCCTTCCTGTTCTTTCTTATAACTAGCCTTCCTTTTTCTATCTCTCTGTCTTCTGATTGCATTTTATACCTTTTTATTTTATTCCATTCTTTTCTGTGTTCTCCTTTATCATGTTTATTCTCTTTTTACTTTCTTCATTGTTGCATATAGTACTTTTCTCTTCTGATTACTCCAAAACAGTAACTTCATCCCTTTGGTAAATTGATAATTGAGTCCGGTTTCATCCATTTTGCCATCCTATTTGCAACTCATTGATTAGTCTGGTTACAGTATCCCGCATTACCACAAAGAAAATGTTCTATCAGCATTTTACCAGTAAAAGATAAGAATTCAGTTCTGTCAAAAGTCCTTACCAAGATCAAGTTTTTATTGAAGAAAAATTAAAAATGTAATTATTTTGTATAGTCCCCTATTGATGTAATTTATGTTGTATAATTAACTTCTCTTTAGGAGGCATACTGTTATAGTGATTAGCTGTTGTCTCACAGTGCTTGATTTTGTGGTTCTGTGGTTTGAATATAGGCTTGGGTGATGGCTGTGTTGAGGTTATTTACTGCATACATGTTTGGATTTTTACTGATGTTTCTAGTTTCCTACTTCATTCCAGAGAACTAATGATAGGTGGACTGGCAATGTTAATTTGGCTCTCGATGTTTGTCCGCGTATGTGTGTGATTGCCCAGTGATCTGATGACTTACTATCTAAGGTTGATTCCTACCTTATAACCATTGTTTGATAGGTAGGCTATGAGGCTATGATCCTCCATGACCCAAAGTGGATAATATGTGAATGAAAATAATAATTTAGATTTATTTGTTTATTTATTTGACTTTGCTTACTGGTGAAGAGCATTAATCAGGTCTGACCAATTTCAGTCTCAGCTCGGGGACAATATATAGCAGTGGCAATGATTGCAAATACAATTAATTTAAAATATAATTAACACAAAATGAGCAGAGTATGAATACAAAGATTCAGTGTGCTACAGGTTTTCATAAGGATAGTTAGTAATAGTTGATTGCAGAATGAGAGATTAGATAGAACTAGAGGAAATGGAGTGACAAGAGAGTAGATACATTGTTTACCTTATGTCACCTGATGGGTTACAAGTATATTTTGTTTGATTTTTTACATGACATTTTAGCAGAGCCCAGAACCTAGGAGAAGATGATGTGTCTTTAAGTTTGGGGCCAATTGACAATGCATGAGCAAAAGTCTGCAGCTTGGATCAAGAGATTTGCAGAAAATGACCCAAGTGATTAAGGTTTCTAAGGTTTTACGTGGGGGCTTGTCTTATAAGTTTGGAAGTTAAAGGAGGGAAAGACTGCTCATGTAAGAGATTTAAAGAACTGAGAACAAAGTAGCAGGTCAGCCCTTTGCCTAACTGGAAGCCATTTGGCTTTTTCCAGAGTTACGCAATGGTGCTCATTTCTTGGGGAGTGTGTGATAAATCTGTTATAGATTGAATGGTTGTACAGTTTTTGTAGAGGCTGCTGATACATTTTGTTGCACTGAAGAGGCCAGAGTAATCTTTTTATATGTGTTGTTTAGATGTATATTGAATGAAGGAACCAATTCTAATGGAGTGTCATTGTGATTATGAATTATGAGGAAATTTGGGGTTCTGCTGAATTTGTTTTTTGTCAAAAAGTATAGATGTTATGCAGTCCTATCTCGCCGTAATTCTTGCTGGATGGGTTTGGAGCCGATATTCGGCTCCGACTCGGCCGATACTAAAGCTTGAGAGCTTTTTACTGGCTCAAGGCTAGCCCCTATCCCATGGTGCCTCATGGCAATTCCCCAGATCTCATGTGCCATGAAAGCTTCGAGGTTGTGTCTTACTGGCTCGTTGGCTAAGTAAAATGATTTTTTAGTTATTTAGTCCTTTTCTACCACCTTTTTCTATTTTATATATATCTTAATAGTTTCTTCTGTATTGTGCGTCTCTTTTTTGAAAGTTTCAACCCCTATTCCTCCCTTAGGACTGTACGGCCCATTTAAATTAGAGGGCCGTAGTGCCCGTTTAAGTTAGAGGGCCTTTCCTCCCTGTGTGTGTGAATGTTATAAAAAAAAAAAAAAAAAAAAAAACTTTTCTTCTTCCTTACACTTTTATTTTTTAGTGTTTAACTGTGTCTAAAGATAAAGATAAGGATCACAAGGATCATCACCCTTTGGGCTTAAAAAAATGTGACAGGTGTGTGCAGAAAATGTCTCCTACAGACAGCCACACCAGTTGCGTATATTGTCTGGGCAAAGCCCATTTACCGGAACCTTGCACCTTCAGTCACGCTTTTAGTACAAGAGTGTTAAATGAAAGGAGGAGAAAACTTATTGACAGAGGTCTCATGACCAGTTCCTTCCAGGAACAGCTGTAACTTGGTCAGGCAGACAAATCTTCAAAGAGAAAATCATCGGCCCCGACTTCAGAGCCGACCAAAAAGTTTAAAGCATCGGAACCAAGGAGTTCCAGTTCCGACTCTGCCTCATCTTCGGTGCAGTCCATTCCATCAGTTCCGAGACAGTCTTCGGTATCGAAGATTTTGCCTGACATCAAGACTGTATCTCTTATTTTGAGATCTCCTATTTTGGGGAGAAGGAGGTCTCCTTCAGTCTCCACCAGATCCTCAAGGACCCTATCAGATGAGGACATTGAGAGGGTGGTGAAGAGGTTGCTTTCGAGTCCAGCTCTGGCTAGAAAATTGACCCCTCCAGACCCAAAGGTCCCGGAGCCATCCCCCGTACCGATCACTGTTCCTCCTCCTCTGTCTTTGACCCTTCGGCTCCAGGGATTCAGCCTGCTTCCTCTGAGCCAATTACTCTATCCTCGATGGCTCAGTCTGGAGCCTAGGGTTCTGGGAGCCGACGCTGTCATGTCGACTCCGAGGGGGACAGTCACCCTGGGTTCTCTTTGTAACCAACCCTCCCTCTCGGAGCCTTGGTTCATCTCAGCTCGGCTCCCACTTCTGCTTCGGAGCCAATCCCTCTTGCTAGGAGTCGACCATCCACCCCTTTGGAGGGGAGGTCTTCTTCAGAGCGGAGGGGAAAGATTTTCAAAGCTATAGAGAAGGCTTTATCCTCTGCCAAAGCCATTTCTTTGGAACCTGTGTCCCACCAGCAGCAGGCAGCAACCTCATCCCTCCTGCCACCCCCATAGCATAGGGAACCCTAGGCCCAAATAGCCCCCATTGGAGGCGCCCCCTCTTCCGAGACCTCCTCAGATTATCCCAGAAGAGGTTATGTAAGAGGAAACATGTCGACTTCCCTGAGTCTGTCACATCAGACACTGATTTAATTTAGAGGAATCAAAAGGGTCCCCTAGAATCTCCCTCTGAGGATGTCTCCTTCTCTGACATCCTAGAAATCCTTAGACAGAGGGGTGATTGGAAGACTCTAACCCTACTGAGGATGAATCAGTGTATCTTGAGGCCTTTGGCTCCAGACCTTCCACCTCTTGGGTAACACCGCCTTATGACCAACTTTTGGGGGTCATTTCACAGAAAGCATGGACCTCTCCAGATTCAGTGGAAGCCGTCCCAAGGAGGCCAAACAAATTTATGACAGTACTTGAGGACAAGTCTTTCCTTAGCAAGGGAATTCCAGTTGAAGTTATGGTGGTAGCAGTGGCCACCAAGAAGGAATTATCTGAGACATCTTCTAATATCCATCCTCCTAACAAGGAGTCCAGGATGATGGATAGGTATGGGAAGCGTACTTTTTCTTCAGCGGCATTTACACTAAGATCGCTGAATTACCTGACTCATTTCACTTGTCTTCAGAAGGATCTCCTGAAAGAGTTATGAGATACCCTCCAGGGTTCAGTAGATCCGGGTTCCATGGACAAGGTTTCCGCGCAGCTCTCCACCCTTACTTCCATAGCTAACTCCTCCATGAGGCTGATCTCATATGCGGCAGATGGAGCGAGCAGGGCAGGCACAGCAGGAATATCCCTCAGGAGATATTCGTGGATGCATCTTTGTAATTTTACGGAATCCTTCAAGTCTTCCTTCACTAACATTCCCTTTGATGGTTTATCTCTTTTTGGATCCCAAGTGAAAGAGACTTTGACTTGGTGCGAGCAGGAAGGAAAAACCTTATCTGCTGCTGGAGTCCATTTCTCTCTCCCATCCAGACCCCTATTCCAAGGGGAATACAGGAGGGAAAATGTGGTTCCGCAAATCCTAAAAAGGTTTTCCTCAGGCACAAGGTCAACCCTCCCCCAGGGGCAGAGGGTGAGGATATAATGGAAGACGCCACCCTCGCAGCAGAGGAGGTCTGCAACATCAGGGAGACATAGAAGCTTTCTCTGATCATCCCTTCCATCGACCCTGAAGGGTTTCCCGACTGTCCATCTCTGGAGGAAGTCGGGAGTCGTATATCACTGTACCCAAGCACGTGGCTAACTATCACTCAAGTTTGTTGGGTACACACAGTAATATCCAGAGGTTACCTGATTCCCTTTATTTCCGAACTCTCAACAAACCGGTCTCTTCCAGACGTACCACCCATCCAACTAGACCGTGCAACATCAGAGGTCATCTTGTTGCAGAAAAAAAGAGTCATCCAAGAAGTCCCCGCAGAGCAAGTAGGATCCAGACCTTACTCTCGATTCTTTTTAGTTCCAAAAAAGACAGGAGACTGGAGATCAATTCTAGATCTCAGCAGGCTCAACAAGCATGTAAGAAAATCAAAGTTCCGAATGGTCACTCTGCAGTCGATATTTCCCTTTATCGGGAATGACAACTGGATGTGCTCAACTGATCTCCAGGATGCGTACTACCACATCAAAATGGACAGGTGCTCCAGGAGACACATGCGCTTCTGGCTGGGAGCCAGCCATTTTCAGTTCAGAACACTGCCCTTTGGCCTCACTACAGCTCCCAGAGTGTTTACCAAATGCATGGCAGTGATAACGGCTCACCCGAGATGTCAAGGTTTCCAGGTGTTTATGTACCTAGACAACTGGCTCCTCACTGCTGCCACCAAGCATCAACTCATAAGGACCAGGGACGAGACTCTATCCTTGTGTACCAGCCTAGGCATCACTGTCAACTTGCAAAAGTTAGTCTTATCTCCCTCGCAGCATATTGTATATCTAGGCTCAGAAATAGACACAACCACCATGTCAGTAAAGCTAACACAGGAAAGTGTAGAATTTCTACGCAGTCAGATCAGATCCTTATTAAACAAACAAAGAGTCCAGGCCAGAGTAGTCCTTCAAGTCCTAGGTACTATGGCTTCCGCCATATTATTAGTTCTTCTTGCTCGTCTACATATGAGGATTCTCCAGTGGATGCTGTTCGCACAATGGTCGATGCAAGACCTTCCATTGACTCCCCAGATATTAGTAACAAACACGTGCTAAAAGGATCTGACATGGTGGTTACACACGAAACAACTTGGCATAGGTCATCTACTTGTTCCTCCCCAAGAGAAAGCAGTTTTGACCACGGACGCTTCCCAGATAGGGTGGGGGGGCATTATCTGGGAAAGAAAGTCCAAGGTACTTGGCAAAACCACGAGAACCACTTACACAACCATGTTCTGGAGATGAGAGTGGTGCTATATGCGTTGCAAGCACTTCACAGCTCCCTTCCCACTGGAACGATTGCAATTCAGTTAGACATGTCTGTCATGTGGTGCATAAACAAACAAGGGGGAACCAAGTCTTACCCGCTTTGCAGAGAGGTCTTAAGAGTTTGGAAATGGGCGATGGATACTCAATGCTTCCTGATAGCAATGCATATCCCAGGGAAATCCAACGTAATAGCGGACAAACTCAGCTGAGCAATTCTGATGCCTCACGAGTGGTCTCTGAATCCAATGGTTGTGAAAGAGATCTTTCACAAATGGGGCCAGCCTTGCTTTGATCTATTTGCCACTAACCTGAACACCAAATGCAGCAGCTACTTTGCCCTCATTCCCCATCCGGGGATGTCACACAGGGATGCTCTAGTTCACAATTGGCCCCCGGGACTTCTCTGTGCCTTTCCTCCCTTTCCACTCATACCCAAAGTAATACAGAAAGCCAGACAGTTGAGGAGTTCCTTGATCCTCATTACTCCTTACTGGCCTCGACAAGTCTGGTTTGGTTTCCTTTCCTGTGGCCCTACCTTTTGGAGGAACCATGGATTCTGGATCCATCTCCAGATCTCCTGATTCATCAATCAGGACAGTTCCACCCCTCCATCCATACCCTCAAATTGACAGCATGGCTGTTCCAATTCCACATATAGCCAGGTGCATTCCCTTATCCCCAATGGTCAAACACATCCTAATTTCATCCCATAAACCTTCAACATTACTGACCAGGTCAGGAAGCTTATCAGTACATGAGGTGGAATTAAACAGGAATAACATTTTATAAGATGCATTGGTATACTAATTTTACAGTATTGTCTGCCTATGCAATTTCAGGATGAAAAAACTTTTCCTAATCAACCAACATGTCTCTTCTTATAAAACCATTTTCTGTGCATAAACTTTTCTTTACTCTGTAAAATAAAGGAACAGAATGTTCAGCATAAAGTTACAGCAGGTGTGACAAGTGAGATGCAAACATACATTCATTCATTCATTTATTCATTCATCCTTTTACCTGATTAATCCAGTTCAGGGTTACATGGGAGCCAAAGACTCTCTCAACATGTATTCATTGGGCACAAGGCAGAGAAACTAATGAATAGGGGTGGCACACATAATCACACAAACATGGGACATACTTCCACACAAATTTGGAAGAATGTTAATTCACCTATGATGCACCACTGGAATGTGGAGGGAAAAAAACAGAAAATCCATTAAAAAAATATTGATGTGCAAATTGTACACAGAAGGCATCTGAACCAAGAACTAAACATACATTGCTAATAAACCGTCCTTTCTAGATAATTACTTATGTTCATGAGCTCTAAAACTCAAAATACTTCTACTTCTAACATAACTTGTAAGTCAGAAGTATACATGATCACCAAAAAAAATTCTGTATAACCAAGTGAGAACTGGGTATGAAGTGTATTATAACCAACCCGCATGGGTAGCACTACATATCCCATTCCTGTGAGGTACTGCAGACACCACCTCATGGCCCTCACATATAAAGTGACTATACTTCTTTTCAGGAACTTTCAACACTGGATGTACCAAACCCTAGCATCAATACCATAGTAATTCCACAAAAACATCATATAATTCAAGTAAACACTAACCACAAAAACAAAAAAAATTAAGAAGTAATCTTTGCTCTTCACAAACATTTTACCATTGCAAGTTCTTTGTTTTCACTGCACATTTAAGTACTCTTAAAATTAAATGCTACCAAGCTCTGTCTGAATACTAGACTGTTAATATCTAGTATTCACACATGGTTAGCATTATGCACATGCCAGTGCATTTCTTCATGCTGGTCCCAAGCCTTGATAAATGAGGAGGGCTACATCAGGAAGGGCATCCAGTGTAAAACCTCTGCCAAATGACAAATGCGGACAACAATACAGACTTCCATACTGGATCGGTCAAGACCCAGATTAACGACCACTACCAGTACTGTTAGCCAACAGAGTTCTGCCGGAAATTGGGCTACTGTTGGCTGAAGGAGAAGAAGAGGGGGATGGCATGCCTGAAGGCAGGAAGAGAGGAGGAAAATTAGGAGTGTAGTAGTGAGGGTAGGAACTTTGAATGTTGGCAGTATGACTGGTATAGGGAGAGAGCCAGCTCATATGATGGAGAGAAGGAGCAGGAGACCAGATGGAAGGGGAGTAAAGCCAGGTGTATAGAAGGTGGGTTCAAATTGTTCTATCATGGTGTGGATGGCAGGTGAAATGGGGTACAGGTTATCATGAAGAAACAGTATGCCAAGAGTGCTTTGGAGGTGAAAAGAGTGTCAGATAGAGTGATGTTTGTGAAGCTGGAAATTGATGGTGTAGTGATGAATGTTGTTAGTGCATATGCTGTGCAAGTTGGGTGTGAGATGGATGAGAAAGAAAAATTTTGGAGTGAGTTGAATGAAGTAGTGGTGAGTGTACCCAAGGGAGAGAGACTGGTGATTGCAGTGGATTTCAATAGGCATGTTGGTGAAGGGAACAGAGGGGATGAGGAAGTGATGGATAGGTATGGTGTTAAGGAGAGGAATGCAGAAGGTCAGATGATAGTGGATTTTGTGAAAAGGATGGACATAGCTGTGGTGAATATGTATTTTAAGAAGAGGGAGGAGCATAGGGTGATGTACAAGAGTGGAGGAAGATGCACACAGGTGGATTATATCTGATGCAGGAGGGCCAGTCTAAAGGAGATTGGAGACTGTAAGGTGGTGACAGGGGAAAGTGTAGTTAGGCAGCATAGAATGGTGGTCTGTAGGATGATGTTGGTAATCAAGAAGAGGAGGAGGAGTGTGAGAGCAGTGCCAAGGATTAAATGGTGGAAGTTGAAAAAGGGTGATTGTGAGGTGGAATTCAGGGAAGAGTTAAGATAGGCACTGGGGGGCAGTGAAGAGTTACCAAATAGCTGGGTAACTACAGCACAGCTGGTAAGGGAAACAGCTAGAAAGGTGCTTAGTGTGACATGTGGACAGAAAAAGGAGATCAAGGAGACCTGGTGTTGGAATGAGGAAGTACAGGAGAGTATACAGAGGAAGAGGCTGGAGAAGAAGAAGTGGGATTGTCAAAGAGATGAAGAAAGTAGACAGGAGTATACGGAGATAATAAGGCGCATGGCAAAGAAAGAGGTGGCGAAGGCCAAGGATAAGGCATATGGAGAGTTGTATGAAATGTTGGACACTAAAGAGAGAGAAAAGGACCTGTACCAATTGGCTAGACAGAGGGACTGAGCTGGGAAAGATGTGCAGCAGGTAAGGGTGATAAAGGATAGTGAGGGAAACGTACTCACAAGTGAGGAGAGTGTGTTGAGCAGCTGGGAAGAGTACTTTGAGGGGCTGATGAATGAAGAGAATGAGAGAAAGAGAAGGTTGGATAATGTGGGGATAATGAATCAGGAAGTGAAACAGATTATCAAGGAGGAAGTAAGAACAGCTATGAAGAGAATGAAGAATGGAAAGACTGTTGGCCCAGATGACATACCAATGGAAGCATGGTGGTGCTTAGGAGAAATGATAGTGGAGTTTTTAACCAGATTGTTTAATGAAATCTTGGAAAGTCAGAGGATGACTGAGGAGTGGAGAAAAAGTGTTTTGATACCTATCTTTAAGAATAAGGGTGATGTGCAGAGTTGTAGTAACTACAGAGGGTAAAACTGATCAGTCACAGCTTGAAGTTATGGGAAAGAGTAGTGGAAGCTAGGTTAAGAAGGGAGGTGATGATTACTGACCAGCAGTATGGTTTCATGTGGGGCAAGAGCACTACAGATGTGATGTTTGCTCTGAGAGTGTTGATGGAGAAATATAGAAAAGGTCAGAAGGAGTTGCATTGTGTCTTTGTGGACTTAGAGAAAGCATATGACAGGCTGCTTAGAGAGGAGTTGTGGTATTGTATGAGCAAGTCGGGAGTGGCAGAGAAGTATATGAGTGGTACAGGATATGTAAGGGAGTAGTTTGACAGTGGTGAGGTCTGCTGTGGGAGTGACGGATGCATTTAAGATGGAGGTGGGATTACATCAAGGATCAGCTCTGAGCCCTTTCTTATTTGCAGTGGTGATGGACAGGTTGACAGATGAGTACAGACAGGAGGCCCCGTGGACTATAATGTTTGCAGATGACATTGTGATCTGTAGTGAGAGTAGGGACCAGGTTGAAGAGACCCTGGAGAGATGGAGATATGCTCTAGTGAGGAGAGGAATGAAGGTCAGCAGGACTAAGACAGAATATATGTGTGTGAATGAGAAGGAGGATAGAGGAATGGTGATGATGCAGGGAGTAGAGGTGGCAAAGGTGGATGAGTTTAAGTACTTAGGATCAACAGTTCAGAGTAATGGTGAGTGTGGAAGAGAGGTGAAGAAGAGAGTACAGGCAGGGTGGAATGGTTTGAGAAGAGTGTCAGGAGTGATTTGTGACAGATGGGTATCACTAAGAGTGAAAGGGAAGGTCTACAAGAGGGTAGTGAGACCAGCTATATTATATTGGTTGGAGATGGCATTGACAAAAAGGCAAGAGTCATAGCTGGATGTGGCAGAGTTAAAGATGTTAAGGTTTGTTACTGGTTGTGACGAGGATGAACAGGATTAGGAATCAGTATATTAGAGGGTCAGCTCAGGTTGGACAGTTTGGAGACAAAGCCAGAGAGGTGAGATTGCATTGGTTTGGACATGCACTGAGGAGGGATGCTGGGTATATTGGGAAAAGGATGAAACTGCCAGGTAAGAGGAAAAGAGAAAGGCCTAAGATAAGGTTTATGGATGTGGTGAGAGAAGACATGCAGGTGGTTGGTGTGAAAGAGCAAGACGCAGACTACGGAAGAAATGGAAACAGATGATCCGCTGTGGTGACTCTTAATGGGAATAGCCAAAAGAGAAGAAGAAGACACATGGTTAGCATTAAACAAGTCAATGAGCAAGAAATTACTTGTAATACATGGAATAACCTGATTATGCACTGAAAATCACAAAGAAAATAGCCTTATAACAAACTTTGCTTATAACAAGCTTGCTATAGAGGTGTTCTCATATGTAAACCTTGCTGTTATAACTAAGAGGACCTTGCATGCCACTCAGATGATACACACCACAGAAGTACCTCAGAAATTAACAAGTAACTTTAAAAGATGTAACACACCTCATGATGTGACACAAATTTCAATCTGAAGCAAAGTACAATTTTGTCCAGCCATCATTTTTAAAAGTCATTAAACACTTTCCACTACCACACTCTCTTTTTTAGTGGTAGCACACCGGAGCATCTAAAACTTCCCACGCCTGAAAAATAGCTATGAATGGGGGTCTCAGATCAGAGCCATTTATTTATTCTCAAAATGAATGTGGGAAGCATCTCCTAAGCTATACTCTGGACTTATGTTTCTTGACGCCATTTAGAGAATACATAATCTGATATGACAGAAAATTCAGTCATAACATTCTGTGTGCCTATGGCAATTAATTATAGAATGTAGGAGCAAGAGCACTAATGATTTGTGTTCACTGCTGTAAAAGGGGATGTGTAGATGAGAAGCCTTTACTATATAAGGCTCACCAAGCCCCTGCTTTTTATTTTTACCAAAAATATTTTTTCGATAAATAAATAATCAAATACAATAATCATAAATTATAAATATTATAGTAAATTCTTAACAAACAATTTAAACTATGTACAATATTTTCACGGGCCTGAAGTTAGATATTAATATTAGAGCTCCAAAATTTTCCTAGTTTCAATAGTTCATTCACTCATTAATAACATTGTTTCCCAAGTATAGCTCAATAAGTGAAATCACTTTAATCCAAGCATTATTAAAGAATGGGATAGGATATATTCTTAATTATTTTACTTTGGTCTCTTTAATTGCCATTTCCTTATGGAATGATGGAGGAATAGATGTTTTACATTTCCTTGTAATGCTGTTTTTCATTCAGCAGTCATAATGGACTAAAGACTACTATAATTCACATTCATAATTTAATTTTTATCTATTACATTAAATAGTACTACAAATGTTGATAAAGTAAAATTATCAGAATACAATGCTTGTAAAAATGTTTCTATCTTTGACAAAACAGACACAAAGAAGAACATTTATAAAACATATGACCCCAATCAGCATTACAATTTTGTAAACATCTCCCACATGGGATGCTGTTAGGAGTTAAAAAGGCTCTGTGTAGGAATTTTCCAGTAAAATTATGACAGAATTGAGGCCATGAAGTATATTTAACAGAAGATAACAATTGTGATTTATTATGAGCTTTAAATTCTGATGCATTACCTAGAGTAATATGATTCCAATATTTTTCATTTAAATTAGTTTTGTAATCAATAGATATTTTATAAAGTTTATCTTGTTTATTGTTTTATTATTATATAAAACGTTGTATGGTAGAAAAAGAAGTTTAGGTTCCTCTTTATGACAGGTATTTAAAATAGATGTATATAAATCATCTTTGTAATCTTTCAAATTATGTAAAATAACCAGTCTTGAGGGTTTAAATTAAATTCTGATATTAGATGCTGAATTTCTTTAGGCCTCAAATCTTTGATACAGTGATACCAACAACTAAACCCTTTGATTTCCCAAAGTTGTAATAATTGAACATTAATTTTTTTAAGTTTTTGTAGTGTTAAAGAGAATGAGGCTCAAACCAGATGTTTATGCCAATATTAGAAAAAAATCATATTTCTGAAAAAAATAATAAATTATTAAAATATTCTGAATCTGTATGACAGTTTAATTTATATTGTATTATATTTCAAAGATAATGCCAAAATTGATTATTTGAATTAGACAGGATATATTTATATAAAGTATTATTCTGGCTTTCAAGAAGATTTAAATGCAATATTTTCCAATTGGATATATATAATTTGGATCAATCCAATTTAGTATAATTTTAAAGAGTGAAGCTTTTACATTGGACGCTATATACACAAAATTAATTCTCTCATTATTCCAAGTTCTTATGTGGTGTGAAAGAGCTATTCTGAGTTTATATGGGTTCCAAAGAAAATTTAAAAGAAGTTTATTTATTTCCCTAGTGTGTCGTTTAGATGGAAATTTTGATAAAGCTTAAACTATGTATATAATTTTAGGTAGAAAAAGAACCATTTTTATTAATTGAAGCCTATCTTCAAATGAAATGTTAAGTTTATTCCATTTAAAAATAAGATATTTAATTATATTAATATTATCATAATTAACAGTTTTAATTTCATCGATAGAAGAAAGTAGTTTGATGCCTAGATGTTCTAAAGATGTAACTTGAGTTCCAGTAATGTTAGTAGCATAAGTAAAATATTTATTTTTTAATTTAATAAAACACATTTAGATTTAGTTTAATAAAAATGAAGTCTTGAAATTATTTGAAATATTTCTATTATAGATTCAAGTTCAAAAAGAGTTGTTTCTGAATTAGAAAGAGTTAATAAAATGTCATTAGCAAATAACATAATTTTAGAAGAGTAATTATTGGAAATATCTATTACGTTAATATTTTGATTTTGTCTAAGATAGCAATAATTTCCATGTCCAGTGCAAAAAAGAATTGGAGAAAGAGGGCATCCTTGTTTAGTGCCTTTATTTATAGAAATATCCTCAGAAATAAAAGGACTTATTTTTATATATGCTAAATTATTTTTGTAAATATTTTTAATAATGAAATAAAGTTTAAGGGAAAAATCAAATAATTCTAATATTTTAAATAAATAATCCAGATTTTAAGAATCAAAGCTTTGTCTTTATCTAGGCTAACTAGTAATGCTTCTTTATTTTTCTTATTTAAATAATATATAAGAGTTCAAATTCATCTAATATTATCATATGTTTGTCTTTAATATATAAAACCCATTTGATCCAAATCTATTACTTCAGCTATAGACATTTTTATTCTGTCATTGAAAATAGACCTAAAATCTTATAATCATTGTTTAATAATTAAATAAGGTCTGTAAGAAGAACACATAGATGTTTTGTTTTCTTTTAATATTGGTGAGATTAAAGAATATTTCCATGAAGGAGGAGTATTTTCATTAGTTTGAATTTCAGTAAGTGTTTTATGAAAAAGGTATAATATTATGAGAAAGAAGCTTATATATTTCAGAGATTAACCAGTCTCTTCCAGGTGCTTTATTAGGTTTTATTTTTTTAATTTTATCTGCAACTTCTGTATAAGTAATGGTTTTATTTAAATTGTCTTTTAAATTTAAGGGTATTTTTAATGTTAAGATTATCATATTTGAGCATACTAGTATTTGTACAAGTATTTATATTATTTATATTATTTAAATTACTATAATAGAATCTGAAGGCTTCATGATTCTCAGCTATATCCTTTGTATTTTTTATTTCTTTCATTTCTTATTTCTAACATATGATTAAATTTAGACTGAATCTTAACTCTCCTGGAAAGATTATGCATATGTTTGGGAGACATTGAATAGGAATTTAATTTTAAGTTGTCTAAAGCCAATTTTGTTTTATGCGTTAAAATGTCAATGTATTTATTATTTAATTTTTCTGTTTCTTTATAAACTGTTATTTTTAATATATTTTATTTTTATTTCTACCAAACAATTTTGAATATTTTGAAGGCCAGAATCCCATTCTTTAATTTTGTTTTTGTAGCATGTTCAGATTTTACCATAAATATAGGCTTTTAGCAAGCCCCATATCATATTATTATCTCTATCTGATGTATTATTAATTTCTAAGAATGAAGTCAATTCTGAAACCACCCAAGATCTAAAATCTTTGAGTTTAGTTATGTAGGCAGGTATTCTTGTTAATAATGGTAATTTTTTAAAATTAGTTTGAATTTTTAAGATAAGAGCATCACAATCTGAGATGGGACAGGAAACTATAGTAAAATATGTTATACTGGAAAAAAGATCATGTGAAACTAATATACAGTCTCTTCTAGTCTGTGTACCATATCTCAAATCATGATGAGAAAATAATAGAATTTTTCATAATAAAAGTATCATTTAAGCTGAGAGTTTCTATTCATTTATATAATACTTTAGCTGTGGATGTTAATCTTAATTTCCTTTTGTTAGTGGTATGTGATTCGTTTAGTAACAATTAACATCACGTCTTATAATTAAACTGCATTTGTATTTATCAAGAATTATATCTAGATGTATTTTAGTGAGATTTGGACCTCACCCTGGCAACCAAAAAGGTTAGCTAAAGTCCACAATCTATTATTAAGTTTGAATATTATGAACGTTAGAAAACCTTCTTGATCTTCATATTTATGTTATGTTCTGAGGAAATACTGAGGAATTTCTCCATAAAACCATAACACCTCCTTTCTGAGATTTAAAATTTGTGCTAAAATTACATATTTACCTGGATTCCAATTGTGCTCTCTGAAAGTTTAATGTGAGTCTCTTGAATTAGAGCTACTTGAATTTTCTTAGTTTTTAAGTACTGTACTAGATTTGATCTTTTCCTTGGATTATTTTGTTCATTAGCATACAATGATAATATAGTTGTTTCCATTTATGTAATTATTAGTAAATTATAGTTGGACAGGATCATTGAAAATATAAAGAAATTAAATATTACATTTGGTTGTAATACATTTATATTTTTGGAGCTAATTATTTAAAAACTTAGCCATGAAAAAATAATAAAGTAAAAAAAAAAAAGATGAAATATGTGATAAAATTCTGGCTAGCATAAAATAGTCACAAACATGGAATTATCACAATTCCTAGTCCAATAGTCTAAAAAGGAAACTATTAGGCTATCCAGCACTACCTTTCAAAACATCATACATCTGTATAACAGCTCTGTAGTTATATAAAATAGAGACTTTATCTAATTTTAAAAGTATGAATAGTAACAGGTATTAATTTATAAGAAAAAATAAAGATACTTATATTAGATCAAAAGATAAGATAGAAAATTAATTGAATATATTACATATAAAGACATATTGTGAATACATTATTTTGAGAATAAGGATACAGTTATAAATCATTATAAATTATATTGTGTTGTCAGTATGTTAAATACAGTCTATGTTTAACTATTGTTGTATTCTACTGTAGTCATATCTCAGCGCATTAATAATAATCAAACAACAGTAAGGAATGTTACTTAGTTGCACTTTATGGCATAAGTCAAACTAAGCAGATCAAGAAGTAGTTCATATATTATACTGATTATTATGTTATTCAGTCTATCATTATTCCAAGAGAATATTATAGTTAACTTAATATTTAATGTTCTGTAGTCCTATATCACCTTCATTCTTACATATGTATTCAGAGCTGATCCTGCCGATTACAAAGTGCAAAGTCTCTCAGTTGGCTCATGCAAGGTAGGTATCACATAGTGCACTAGTAAGAATCCCCAGATCTTGTTTGCCACGTCTACAAATTCAGAAGTGCTTCTTGCTTGGCTGTGGCTAAGTTGGGTATTTTTCATTACTGTTATAGTACTTATTGACATTTTTGCATATAATATAGCTTAGTTTTAGTAATAGTTATCATAGGTAGTAAATAGTAGTGTGTTTTTGCTATGTTTCTGTAGTTATTGCCGAGAACTTGTTGGCCGCCTGTAGGCCCGTTTTTGTTCTCTGAGTGGTATCCCTTCTGTGTGCTAGTTTTTGAGATAGTTTTCTATTAGCGTAAGTCTGCATTTTTTTAGGACCTTGTTCTCTAGTATTGTATTTCAGTAAAATAGTATTTTGTGTGCAGTGTCATTTACTATCCTGTTTGGCTAGTTTTTAGCCTGTTTAAGTTTACATTTTCTGGTACTTTTCTGACTTAGCTTCTTTCCTGTTTTTTAGCAGCTAGGTCCATTTAAGTTAGAGGACCTAGTCATTTATTAAACTTTTCTGGTGTTGTTTCCTCAACAGGGCTAGGCCTGTTTAAGTTAGAGGACCTAGTCCTCTGTTTTTTGCTCATCTGTGTGTGAATTTATCTTAGCGGGGCTAGGCCCGTTTAAAATAGAGGACCTAGTCCTCGGTTGTGTTTTTTGTGTGTAATTTTGTTTACAGGGTGAGGCCCATTTAAGTTACAGGACCTTGTCCTCTCTTCTGTCTTTGATAGAGTTCTGTTTGTACTAAGCATGTCTAAGGACTCCAAAGATCATAAACCTTCGGGTTTTAAAAAGTGCCTTAAGTGCTCCCAAAATATGTCAATCATTGACGGGTATAGTAACTGTGTTTACTGCCTCGAAGCCATTCATCTTCTGGAAACTTATTCTTTCTGTCACTACTTCAATTCCAGAGTTCTACAAGAAAGGAAGAACAAATTAATCCTGAACAGTCTCCTTAAGCCTTTCTTCGAGGGGGATTTAGCCAGCACTTCAACATCCTCCAAGTCTCCCTCTTCAAAGAAAGAGAAGGTCAAGTCGGCACAGAGACATTCTCCTTCACTGATTATTTTGTCTGGATCTCCTCAGAAAGTATTAAAATTGGATAAGCCTTCTACCTCTTCGGCTCCACTGTCCTCAGAGTCGGTCGAGGTTATCGATGTTGATACTGCAGTGTCGGCCCCAAGTCTTTTCGGAGCTGACCACTGAGAAATTGCATCAGGCCAGTCCAGAGAGCTATTGCCGGTCTCGCCAACTTTATGATCTCCCATATTACAGAGATCTAGGTCACCTACCCTGTCATCCAGATCCTCCAAGAGTCTTTCGGAAGAGGATGTAGAGAAAGTAGTGCTTAGACATTTGAAATCGTCTGCTTTACCAAAATTGTTGCTTGCTCTGACCCAGTCTGTTCTGGAGCCATCTAAGACCATTCTCCCTGTTGCTGTTCCTCCTCTGAGCTGTGTTGGTCCTTCAGAGCTGGAGATTTCAGTGCCACTTGTTGTGGAACCCTTGGTTCCAGCACCCCTTTTGTCTGTTTCAGAGCCAAGTTCCGCTCCAACAATTTAAGCGCCATTCTTGGTGTCTAGGAGCTGAAGCTCACCAGTCGGCCCCGACACTGACGATTGGACCCAAACATCTTTGGTGCTGAGCCTATCTCTCGGTGCATCGGCTACATTGAGCTCGGACCCTACATCCATCTTGGAGCCGATCACTTTGGAGCAGAGGGCTACTTCCATTTCTTCAGAACCAGGGCTGTCCTCAGTGCCAGAGAGTTCTACATTTGAGATGATGAGGAGCATGCTGTCTAGGTCATCAGCTCAGCACAAGGGTACCGATACTCTTCCCCCTCAAGCACCGACCTCTTTCTCAGCACCATCTCTCTCTCTCAGCAGCAGAGACCCACAGCCTCAGGAGCCCCCATTGGGTGGCTCCCAGTCTTCTGAGACTACCCCAGGATACCCTTCTGAGGAGCCCCTTGGAAGAGGACATGCTAGAGGAAGCATGTAGACTCCCTGGATGAGTCCATCACCTCAGACACTGACCTTGTAGAGTCAGAAGGGTCCCCTAGTTCATCCTCTGATGATATCTCCTTTGTAGATATCTTAGAAATCCTGAAGCAGAGAGGCAGCTGGCACACTGTCACCCCTTCTGATGAGTCTGTGTACCTGTAGGCTTTCGGGTCTCAACCTTCAGCCTCTTGGGTGTCTCCACCTTTTGATGAGCTCCTGGATCTAGTTAGTCAAAAGGTGTGGGAAACTCCTGATGCTGTGGAACCAGTCCCGAGAAGACCCAACAACTTTCTCTCAGCCCCCAAAGAGAAAGAGTTCTTCACCAAAGGTGTGCCTGTAGATGCCATGGTAGTGGCGGCAGCCAAAAAGAAGGAAATAGTGGAGACTTCTGCATCTGTCCATCCACCGAACAAGGAGTCTGGAACGATGGATAGATACTGGAAGCATATTTTCTCTTCAGCGGCTTTTACTCTCAGATCGCTGAATTACCTCACACATTTTACTAGGCTTCAAAGAGATCTCCTAAAGGAACTAGAAGATACTCTCCAAGGTACATCAACTGAAGGAGTCCCGGAGAACGTTACTGCTCAGTTGTCCACCTTAAACTTTATTGTTAACTCCTCCATGAGGCTGATAGCCTATGCAGCAGATGGAGCAAGTAGGGCAGCAAGTTCAGGAGTTTCCCTTAGGAGACACTCCTGGAAGTGCTTATATAATTTTGCCGAGCCCTTCAAATCTACTTTTACCAACACCCCCTTTGATGGTTCATCTTTGTTTGGACCAAAGGTAAAAGATACACTCACCAGGTGCAAACAGGAAGGGAAAACTCTCTCTGCTGTGGGAGTACATTTCACCATCCCTTTTAGACCATACTCCAAGGGTCAGAGAGGCAGGAAAATGTGGTTCAAGAAATCCCAGAGATTTTTCCCGGACGCACAGGGTGATTCCTCCTTCAGAGGCAGAGGAGGAGGAGCTAATGGTAGACATCACCATAGAGACAAGCAGGGTCCTCAAAACTAGGGTGGCCGCGATTTTTCCTGGATGCACAGGGTGATTTCTCCTTCAGAGGCAGAGGAGGAGGAGCTAATGATAGACATCACCATAGAGACAAGCGGGGTCCTCAAAACCAGGGTGGCCGTGATTCCTTTCGTGGTCGTCCCTATCAGCGCTCCTGAAGTGGGGCATGGCTGCACTTCTCTGGAGCCAGTCAGGGGTCGCTTATCTTTGTATCCAGAAGCCTGGCTCAACATCACCCAAGACAAGTGGGTACAAAGAATAATCACCACAGGATACTTCATACCCTTCCTTCTTCCAACTCACACCCCCAAGAAGATCCCAGATGTTCCACCCAATCACAGGGATCAAGCAACCATAGAAGTTCAAAAGTTGCTTTCAAAGAGAGTCATCCAAACCGTCCCTGCAGACCAGATAGGATTCGGAACTTACTCCAGATTCTTTTCAGTGCCAAAACAAACAGGGGACTGGAGGCCCATTTTGGACCTGAACAAATTAAACAAATTAGTAAAGAAGTCCAAGTTCTGAATGGTAACCCTGCAGTCTATACTCCTGCTGTTAGGGAAAGACAATTGGATGTGCTCCATAGACCGCCAAGATGCGTACTACCACATCAAAATGGACAGAGCATCGAGTAGTCATCTACGCTTCTGGCTGGAAGCCAGTCATTACCAATTCCATGCCCTTTGGTCTCACCCCAGCCCCCAGGGTGTTCACCAAATGCATGATGGTAGTGACAACTCACTTGAGACGTCTTGGATTCCAAATGTTTCCATACCTGGACAACTGGATCCTGACTGCCACCACCAGGCACCTACTCCTACAAGCCAGGGATTCAACCATCCAACTCTGGACCCAGCTAGGAATTACGATAAATTGGGAAAAGCCTGCCTTGTCACCCTCTCAATTTGTTACTTTTATAGGTGCAGAAATAGACACAGTCACCATGATGTCTCATCTTCCTGCAGACAGAATTCAAAATCTCAGACAACAGATATACAACTTATTTCCTCAACAAAGACTCAAGGCCAACACAGTGCTGAAACGTTTAGGGACCATGGCTTCTACCATAACTCTAGTTCCACTAGCCAGACTGCATATGCAAATCCTTCAATGGCTACTCTTTTCCCAGTGGTCTCTTCAACAACTGCCTTTGTCTCATCATATTCTGATAACGGAATCTTGCAAAAAGGATCTTTGTTGGTGGATTCAGCCCGATCAACTGACTACACGACACCCTTCCTTCCTTGCCAACCCATTGCTACTGTGACCACGGATGCCTACCAGATAGGGTGGGAGGGGGACATTATCTAGGTAGAACTGTCTAAGGCACATGGCAAGATCACAAGGCTCACTTGCATATCAATGTCCTAGAGATGAGAGTAGTGCTACTAGCATTGCAAGCACTTCACGACTTTCTTCCTCTAGGGACGATAGCAATCCAATTGGACAATATGTCAGTGGTATGGTATTTAAACAAGCAAGGAAGAACCAGATCTTACCCCCATGTTGAGAGGCTCTTCGTGTTTTGCAGTGGGTGATATCTTCCCAGTGCTTTCTAGTAGCAATGCATATCCCAAGGACAACCAATGTCATAGCCGACAAGCTCAGCAGAGCAATCTTGATGCCACATGAGTGGTCGTTGAATCAGAAAGTCGCAGAGCAGATTTTCCAGAAATGGGGACAGCCTTGCTGCGATCTGTTTGCCAGTCCAATCAAAGCCAAATGCAGCAGCTACTTCTCCCTTATCCCCCCCTCTGGGGGAGTCACTGAGAAACACACTTGTTCACAACTGGCCTCCGGGACTTCTTTATGCATTTCACCCTTTTCCGCTCATATCGAAAGTGATCCAGAAAGCAAAGTCTTTGGGAAGCAAAATGATTCTTATCACTCCTTACTGGCCTCATCAGATTTGGTTCCCCTTTCTTGGGCTTCATCTCCTAGACGATCCAGGGACTCTGGACCCAGTTCCAGGCCTCTTGACATGCATGTCAGGCTCCCTTCACCCCTGACTCCATACCCTCAACTTGATAGCGTGGCTGCTCTACTTCCATCCCTAGTCAGGCTTAATGATTTTTTCACCTGCAGTGACCCATATCCTCACATCTTCCCACAAACCTTCCACAAGGAAATTATATGCTAGCGAATGGAGAAGATTTTCTATCTGGGCAAAAGAGAAAAATGTAGATACACGGCATCCATTCCCTTGGTGTTAGAATTCCTAACCGAACTTTTCCATAAGGGATCAGCTGCTGCTACAATTAAAGTTCAACTGGCAACGATATCCAGTTTTCATTTGGGACAACATGAGCCTAATCTGATGGCTCACAGATTGTGTAAAACTTTCCTTAAAGGCACTACTTTGCTAAGATCTCCCTTTCAGGAGCCTGTATCTCCATGGGATCTAAATTTTGTTCTGTCCAAACTTACTTCACCGCCTTTTAAACCTGCACATTCTTGTGAACTGAAGTTCCTGTCTTGGAAGACCATTTTTCTAGTAGCTGTTAACATCCACTAGAAGGGTGTCAGAGTTACAAGCAGTGTCAGTCAAACCTCCTTACTTGATTTTTCATAGAGACAGAGTTTCCCTTCGTACAAACCCTAGTTTCATCCCCAGAGTTTGCTGTCAGTCTAATTTGAACCAAACTATCGAACTGCCAGTATTTTTTCTTAATCATTCAAACAGTGCAGAATATAAATTTCATCAACTTGATGTTCACAGACAGTTACGGTTCTATCTACATAGAACCAAGGAACTTAGAAAATCAGACCAATTGTTTGTATCCTTTTCTGAAACTAGGATAGATCTGCCAGTCTCTGAGGTAACTCTATCAAATTGGATTTCCAACTGCATCTCATTTATTTACTCTTCCAATGGAAAGGAACTTCCATTGAAAATTAAGGCTCATATTACCAGATCCCTATCTATATCTGCTGCCTTTCAAGCCATAGTCCTAATTGACAGTATTTGTGCAGAAGCAACTTGGGCTACCCCTCATACCTTTATTACTCATTACAAATTGGATTTGACCTCAAGGGGTAGAGCTTCCTTTGGTTCCACAGTTCTTAGGAGTTTGTTCCCATGAGCCACCCAAGAAAATGGTGCTAGGGACACTGTCCCATATGTAAGAATGAAGGTGAGATAGGACTACAGAACCTAAAGAAGTTATGTACTCACCATAACGCTCCATGTTTGTAGTCCATCTCGCCCTTCATTCTTACGAACCCGCTCACCTACCCCTGTCCATGTATCCTTGGTGGATCTGGAGACAGGATAGGATTGCCTTTGGTAGGGTGGAGACCTTTCATCTTTGTTGTTCCTTGTAGAAAACTTTTCTATCACTTTTATAGTCAGCAGCAAACAAGATCTGGGAATTCTTACTAGTGCACTATGGGATACCTACCTTGCCATGAGCCAATTGAGAGACTTTGAGCTTTGTAATCGGTCGAGTCTGAGCCAAGGATTGGCTCCGAACCTATATGTAAGAATGAAGGGCGAGATGGACTACAAACATGGACTACAAACATGGAATGTTATGGTGAGTACATAACTTTTTTATTTTATTTATTTATTTATTTGACATTTGTTAACTGGGATAGTCCATCTGAGCAAAAGTCCCTTTTCAGTGGAGGCCCGGGGAGAAAAGCTCCACAGTACAAGTAAGCAAGAAAATTTACAAAATTAAAGATGAATACTGTGAAAAATTTACAATAAAACAGTTAAGCAAATCTAGAAAAAGCTCCACAGTACAATATAGCTTTACTTTAAGGCACAAGTCAAACTTAGAAAATGTAATTAAGCAGATAAAGTAGTTGTTCATATATTATACTAATTATTATAGATCTATCATTATCCCAAGAAAATATCTTAGTTAACTTTTTAAAGTGTTTCTTAAAATGTTATAGTCCTGCAGAGGTTTTGGAGTGATAATCATCATTCATAATGTTGCATCTCATCTAACTGTATTTGACAGAAAGACTTTGTCCACTTACTAATGAATCATTGAAAAAGTAACAGTTTTAATTTTAAAGATTCCTCAATCAAAATTTTGATTAGTAGTAGGCTAACATTATGTTGGTTTTCCACTTCAGAGTACAACAAATAAATTCATTATTTTTGTCTGTTAAACTATTAAATTATATAAATTATCATTTTCTGTTAAGATGTTATAATCTATACAGTTTTTGCATATTGTTGTTCATCTCTAATATAGCTCAATTAAATACATGTTTATCCATTTGGACAGAATTTTCATGTATTTAGAGTTACTCTTATTGCTTTACATATGTTTATTTTTTATAAATCAGTTCAGGCATTGTAATATATATAGTTTCTATTACTGGTGCTGTATTTATATGCAAATGCAAGTATTTAATTTTTAATGATGAGACATAAATATTATTCCAAAAAATGGCAAATCAACTCAACCAGTGACTGCAAATGTCACTCTATATATTGTTTATATATAAATAATACATTCCAATTATGTTGTTTTGCATGTAAGAACAACCATTACAACCACCATATAAATAACAGTAATGATAAATACTTTTTCATCATAAAATCATTATAAATATGTTATACACTACAATGAACATAACATTTAGAAGGCTAAAATGTCTAATAATGAAAAGTAATAAGTATATTTATTTTCTTTTGCATATCTGAGGTTTCAACATGTTATTATAATGTTATGCCCTTTATTGTAAGTATCTCTACATTACTTCCACAAACAATGGCAATAATGTAGATCATAAGCTATGTATACCTCATATTCGAAGTAGGCATTTAATGTTATTCACAACATCATGTAACTTTCTTTCTCCTTGTTTTTTTCCCTTCCTTTCTTTCCATTTTTATCCTTTTGATACTGGCAGATATCAGTTTTTTGCACATATGTGATGTAACTTTCAATGTGAGATTGAACTGCTATGACTCAGTCCCCCCATGAAAAAAAATGAGAATATGCCAGAGGTATATAAATCTCTCATTGATGCTTCCTTATGACAAACAGGTACATTAACACTATCATTATTATAAAACTTGCTGGCTTTGTTCAAGAAAACTACAAACAGTTCATTTCTACATCTTGTAGTCAAGGAAAAATTGTTGTTCTTGTTAATAACAGTACCTTCAAAATTCAGGTGTTTTTACTGGTTATATGTTCAAAGAAAAGTAAATGTAATTTCATACCTTCTGAATTCAGGTGTTTTCTATGGTTATATATTCAAAGAAAAGTAAACATGTTCATAGGTTCATAGGTTCATAGGTTCATACTAGGCTATCTGCCCAAGGGCATTTATAAGCCTAGCCCATAGTTATGTGGCTTTCGCCACCCATTTAGTTTGAATAAAAACTATGCCTATCATTTTGCTGTGCCTCTGTCAAGCAGTGACACTGAAGTAATCCCTGGGGTGTATCTGCAATCTCCCATCCATTGGTCAAGATTCCTCTTGAACAAGGCCAGAGAGGTGCTCTGCCTCACATGTACCGGGATTTTGTTCCACAGCATAGGGAGTCTCTGGGTGATGAATCTATCCCTCCAGCACGTTCTATTTATAACCGTGTCAAGGTTTAAGTCTCCCGCCCTTGTGGTTCTGAGGGATCTAGATTTTTTGAGGTGAAGCATATTCATCAAATCTGGGTTTGACATGGCCTTATATGTCAGGCACAGGTCACCTCTGAGCAAGTAATTTCATTCACCAACACACAGATACATAAACATGTGTGTACACATGCCCCTCTCCATTTCGCAATAAAACTTTTTAATTGCTTCCAAAAAGCCATTCTTATTAAAAAAAAGCTTAGTATTAGAGCAACTCCCTAAATGTTGATCTGTGTAGAAATAAATATGATCTGCAGTAAATAATAATTTAAATGGACATGTCATAATATGTAAAAGATGCTTGACTGACAGTCATGCAGTTTTTCATTATGGTATCGTATGTATACTGACTGCCAATCAAGCATACATTCTCAAATTCCCTCAAAAGCAATCTCATATCCTCTATAATTTAAAAAATGTCAGTGATGTACACCATGAATTACTTGGATCTACAGTCCAGCATGTTTCAGTTCTCAAGCAAACCATGTCTAGGGTATTGTCAGGATGAGCTTCCCGACACGACCACAGTAAACATCTCAAAATCAAATTTAGTTCCACTGAGGAAGCAACAATCCAGTCTCAACTCCCCAGCATGCAAGCCAATCCCCCCTTTTTTTTTTCTCTCAGCATGCATATCAAAGAAATGGAGCACCAAAATCCCGACTAAGACACCACAAGTAGCCCAGTATAGCAAGGACCAGACAGCAAATTCAAATACCCATCAAAATAAAAAAATAAGTAAATTTTCCAAAGAAAATGTAATAGACAAATTAAAATAGCTAAAATAACATCAAAACTACCATTCATTTTAATATAAATATCAAAAGTAATTTTTATATAATTAAATGTGACATTTGTCACTCAAGGTATGATCATAAATAAACAATAAATATTCATGCTGCCACTGGCAATTTCACCAATTATTGAATGGTTGTTGGAACTTGGACAAAATTTGTTAATGCAAATAACTACACATCCTTCGAGGCACTGTCCTAACATGAGGCTCCAAATAATTAGCATATTAGCTTATCTACCAATGACTTATTTAACATCAAATGCAGCAATCCAATCAAATTCACAGTTTGAAGATCTCAACTACACCAGGAAGTGCCCCAACAGTCCAGTGGTCACAATCTATCTACGCAAAAGACACAGCCAAGAAGAAAGATAATGTGGATTTTGCAGTATGCGTGAGGACAACAACATCTCAAGCATAGTAAGTTATGTTTATGACAAGTAACTGAAAGCATCTGAATGGATTTTAACAGAAAAAAACAATGAAATAAAGATTCAAGTATTTCAGGTACTGCATCACATGCAGACAGAATCCTCATAACTAACAAGTTTCTTAACTCATTCAGCAAGACACCACATTCGAATCTTAAGTAAATAAAATATCCGTATCAAGTTAGAACAAACCAAAGGGTATCTAAACTATTTAATAAAGTGTAATTATAAATATGTGGAGTGCATACATTGCCATCACATGAAATTCAGTGTGGGAGTCTCCTGAACACTAAAAGACAAGCAACATTGTAGATGAATAACTAAATACTTCATCTAAATAAAATGATTAATAATTAAAGCAGTTTCTTCAAGTAGAGACTTTTTGATGTTTTACTTAAAGATGAAAATCAAATCAATCACGGATTTAAGTGAAACACAGCTTGAACAAAAATGCAATAAAAGAAAACATGAACTGAGTAGCATAGTAGTTTAATCACAAGAACAAAGCTTTCAGGTTAAAAACCCTTCATCACCATTTTCTTTTGTTTTGTTACTTGACGATGACATGGGTTCCATCTTCTGTTTCTTTTTCTTCATTTCAATCCATATGTTTTTTTCCTGATGTTCTTTTTAGGGTAGAAGACGAGTACTCCATGTCTTCATTTGAAGGAAGCAGATTATTGTTCTTGACAAATGTTGATGCTTTTTCGAGATTATCAAAAATTCTTGTTTCATTGGAAAGAAGTATTTTAATCCTAGCTGGGAACAATATTTCTGATTTTAGTCTATTTTGCCTTAAAGCTTTCACCAAAGGCCAACATTTTTCCTTAGTTCTATTGTTTTGGAGGAATAATCATTATCAAATTTGATGAGATTTTAAAGGGACTTTTTCTACTCAGTTTTAAGAATCAGTTCTTTGTCTAAATAAGATAAAAAATGTATAATAATGGACCTTGGTGGAGATATTGAGGAAGAAGGGATAGGTTTACCAATGGCTCTATGAGCTCTTTCAATTGTATATGAAAAGCCTTCCCGGGGATTTAAAATCTCAGGTAGCTAAGAATTTAGAAAGGAAATTAAATCTTCACCTTCTGCTTTTTTAGGTAATCCAAAAATTCTCACATTGCATCTCCTCTCTCGATTTTCCAGATCATTTTGTTTAACAGCCAAGTGCTTTGTTTTAATAAGACATCTGATTGTATTTCTTCCTCTTTTAAAATTTGCCATCAATATCAGTTAAGGCATTTTCATGTCAGATATTTTTGTTGTTGCTGAAGTATTTCCTTTAAAATTTCTGTTTGTTTAAAACATCTGTCTTTCAGGTATTCTAAGTTATTTTGAAACCCATCCATTTTTAAAGACAGTTCTTGTATTGATGAAGTTATTTGCTGTAGATGTTTTCTTAAAGCAGTTTCAGCCTGGGAATGTTTAGTACTACTCATTTTCACAGTATATTTAGTCTTTTCATAATTTTGACAGGAAAATATTTAAGAAACCTCTTTAAACCTGGAAAACAAAAACTTTAGATAAGTAAATGCACTTTATAAAAAAGAAGTTATGTCTTACCATAATGTTCCATCTGTGGTGTAGATCTTTGTTCATTCATTACTATTAGGACCTTGGTTCCGTCCTCTGAACCGATATGGCTGTTTCCAAGCTTGCACCAGCCAAAAGCTCTCAGCTAAGACCTATCCATAATGCCCTTCTCCTAGTTACTCCAGATTGAGTTTGCTCACCCCTATATAATAGATGTAGTAATCAAAAAAATAATAGAAGGCGCTGTCTGAGCAAATACCCTAACTAGGAGTTCCTAAAGTCCACCAAGAGTACAGGCAGAGGGAAGGAGGGCGGGAATTAATGAATGAACAAAGATTTACAACACAGATGGAACGCTGTGGTAAGACATCACTTTTTTATCTGATGTTGTAAATCTTTGTTCATTAATTACTATTAGGACTAAATCCCCAGCTACTTGAGTCCTGGGTGGCACTAAGGAAGGATATTCCTGAGCACCATAGAACCAAAAGATGCTCATTCCCTGGAGGCCAAATCCAGTTTTTAATGAGAGATAAAGGTATGAGGTCTTGCCCATGTGACTGCTGCACAGATATCATCCATAGAGGCTCTGGAATGAAATACTACAGAAGTGGCCATAGTTCTGGTAGAATGAGCCTTTATTCTGAAAGGTAAGGATAGCTTATTCTGTTGGTAAATAAAGGTAATGATGTTTCTAAGCCAGGAGGATAAAGTCACTTTGGAAACAGGTTTACCCAATCTGGGTCCTGCAAAGGCCACAAACAATTGATCTGTTTTCTTGAAAGATTTAGTCCTGTTCAAATAACAGCAAAGCTGTCAATGCACATCAATGGTGTGCAGAAGGTACTCCCCTTTATTAGAATGCTGAGGGAAGAAAACCGGCAGGTCAATAGATTGGTTAATGGAAAATCCAGAAATGACCTTGGTCAAGAAAGAAGGGTCAGTACGAAGGGACACCCTATCCATGTGGAAGATCAAGTAAGGTTTCTTGACACTCAAGGTCTGCAGCTCAGATACTCTTCTCGTTGAAATAAGTGCTACTAGAAGTAAGGTTTTCCATGACAAAAACTTTAAATCACATAAATCAAAGGGCTCAAAAGGAGGACCTGTGAGTGAGTGAAGTACCAAAATCAAGTCCCAGGGTTCTAAGGGAGGCTTGACCAGAGGTTTAACATTTAATACTCCTTTCAAAAAAAGTCTTGCATAGGCAGTGTGACATAATCGAAGAATTATCAAGTCCATTATGAAAATTGGTGAGAGCTGCTAAATGTTCAGTGATCATCGATGCTGAGGCTCCTGCATGTAAAAGAGTAGTCAGGTATTGTAGGATGTTTTGAATAGGCATAGAGAAAGTGTCTAAGTTCTGATCTTTGGCCCAAATAGAGAACCTAGTCTGTTTACTAGAATAAACTTTCCTAGTGGAAGGTTTGTGTGAAGCCAGAAGAATTTCATGAACAGGAGATGGGATGTCAGGCAGCCTGGCAATCATTGGAAGTGGAGGAACCAAGCTGTGAGCTTGAGACTGTGGAGGTTTGGATGAATCAGTCCCTGAGGATGAGATAACAGGTCTTGGGAATGATCCAGGATCCACGGGCTGTGAATCAGATGAGGCCATAGAAACGGCAACCAGACTTGATGGGGCCAGTAGGGGGCAATGAGGATCACTTTGCTTCTCAACCTCTGAGCTTTGTGGAGAAATGTTGGAATGAGGGGAAACAGGGGAAAGGCATACAGAAGGCCTGGGGGCCAATCATGCATTAGAGCGTCCCTCAGTGGTTCCCCCTGAGGGGGGATCAGGGCAAAGTAGCTTCTGCATTTGTAGTTTAGGGGAGAAGCAAACAGATCACAGCAAGGCTTGCCCCAGCATTGGAAGATCCAGTCTGCTGTTACAGGGTTGAGGGACCACTTGTGAGGCATCAGGAAGTTCCTGCTCAGATTGTCCCCAATAAGGTTGGAACTCCCGGGAATGTGTGTTGCTATAAGAAAGCGGTTGGAAGCTGTCACCCAGTGCCATATCCTCATGGCATCCCGACACAGGGGGTAAGACCTGGTTATGCCTTGCTTGTTGATATACCAGATGACTGACATGTTGTCTGACTGAATCGCAATGGTCCCAGAGGGTAGGGATGCATTGAATGCTTGTAACACTAAGAGAACTGCCCTCAGTTCCAGGACATTTGTGTAAATTGGCCTCCATGGGGAACCAGGTGCTTTGGACCATCTTTCCCTGGAAGTGCCCCCCACTCTAACAGGGAAGCATCCATGGTCACCATGGCCATGGGCTTGGGAAGACAGAACAGTTGACATCAAAGATTAATTTGTGGCTTCATCCACCATAGCATTTCTTCCTTGCAACGGTTTGTAAGATGTATCATGTGGTCGAGTGGGTGAGTTAGAAATGACCATTGTGCAGAAAGGAGCCACTGCAGGATTCTCATGTGCAGTCTCACCAGTGGTACTAACGTAATGGCAGCCACCATGGAGCCTAAGAGTGGCAGTACAAGACGTGTTGGTACATAGGTCTGAGGAAGAAGGTCTTGGATTTGTTTTTTTTTTCGAAAGCCTGTGAGGGGGGGGGAGCTTGAGAGGATGTTGTGTGGACGACCACTGCAATAAATTCCAGTGTCTTCATTGGGGACATTTGAGATTTGTCCTTGTTGATTGTAATCCCCAAGCAGAGAGCGAGACCTTGAGTGTAAGAGAGGCTGCGGACTAGGAAATTCCTGGTCAGAGCAGTAAGGAGCCAATCATCTAGATGGGGAAATACCTGGAATCCTTGTAGGCGAAGATAAGCTACCAAAACTGCCATACATTTGATGAGCACTCGGTGGGGGGGGGGGTTGTCAAGAGACCGAATGGCAGTACCCTGAACTGGTAGTGATTGGCTCCCAGCTGAAAGAGGAGAAACCTCCGGGAGTGGTGATCCAGCTTTATGTGGTAGTACGCATCCTGGAGGTCTATAGAGCACATCCAGTTGTCCCTCCCTAGGAAGGGAAGAATGGACTGTACTATGACCATCCAGAATTTTTGAGGTTTGATTAATTTTTTCAATAGGCTGAGATCCAGGATTGGTCCCCAGTCCCCTGTCTTTTTTGGCACTAAAAAGAACCTCGAGTAAAACCCAGATCCTGTCTGGTCTGGTGAGACTGGTTGGATGACTCTTTTTCTTAGCAGCTTTTCTATTCCTAAGGCTGCTAATTCCCTCTGATTAGGTGGTACATTGGGGATTTGTTTGACGAGTTTGGGAATTAAATCGAATGGTATTTGGTTGCCTCTGGATATTATTCTCTGCACCCAAACATCAGTAGGAATAAGATGCCAGGCTGGTAAGTGCAGAGAAAAACAACTCCCGAATGCTTCCAGAGGAAAGCAATCGGGCTGCTGATCAGAAGTGCTGGTAGGGTCTGCTGGAGAAAGAATCTGTAGCGCCTTGGTTACATGGCCCCCTCTACCCCGAAAGGGGCATCTTCCATATGAGTTGTCCCCTCGGCCCCGGGGGGATTTTTCACCACTAGTGTCTCGAAAAGATCTTTGGGATTTCTTGAACCACATTTTTCCTCCCTTCACGTTCCTGGCATAGGACCTATAGGTTCATAGGTTCATAGGTTTATACTAGGCTATCTGCCCTAAGGCATTTATAAGCCTAGCCCAAATTTTTGTGGCTTACGCCACTCCTTATATGAAAAAATACTGTGCCCATTAGTTTGTTGTGCCTCTGTCCAGCAGTGACACAGAGATGATTCCTGGGATAAACCTACGATCTCCCATCCACAGGTAAAGATTTCTCTTGAACAGAGCCAGCGAGGTGCCCTGCCTCACATGGATCGGGATTTTATTCCACAGCATAGGGAGTCTCTGAGTGATAAATCTATCCCTCCAGCATGTCCTATTTATATCCGTGCTAAGGTTTAAGTCGCTTGCTCTAGTGGTTTTGGTGGATTTGGATTTTTTGAGGTGGAGCATGTCCATTAATTCCGGGTTGGACATGGCCTTGTATGTCAGGCACATGTCACCTCTGAGCAGACGGTATGCAACTGAATAGAGCTGGAGTTTCTTCAATCTGGCAGCATATGACAGATTTTGGAGTCCCTTTATCCTTTTGGTGAGGAACTTTTGGGGTCTCTCCAATTGCTGCAGATGTCGGGTGAGATACATCCCAAATGGGGCATTGTACTCGATCATTGGTCTGATAAGTGAAGAGTACAGGGGAGCAATGACCTCACTAGATCTGGATGTGAATCCTTTCATGATCAGGTGGGCAATGTAGAAGGTCTTTCTAACCACTTTAGCAACATGAGTGTCAAAAGAAAGGTCACTGTCAACCTGGGTCCCCAGGTCCCTGATAACCTCTTCTGTGCTTAATGGATTGCCACCTATATGGTAGCTTGGGGTTACCTTGTTTTTCCCGAAGGGTATGACTATACATTTTTTGGCGTTTAACTTCAGGCCATGGCTCTGGCACCAGCTATCTGTTTCCGTGAGTCCCTTCTGAAGGATATCCATGTCCGATGCACTTTCCACTATGGCGCCCAGTTTGCAGTCGTCTGCAAACTTTGTCAGCCAAAGTCTTCCCATGTTGGCCTGTACTTCTGAGAAGTAGATGCCGAACAATAGGGGGCCAAGGACCGAGCCCTGTGGGACACCATTTGTGACCGGCTTGGAGTCTGACATAGCGCCAGCAACTCTAACCCTGTGGGTTCTGTCCTTAAGCCAGTTTGCAACCCATCTTGTGACATATGGGTTTAAATTTAAGCTGGTAAGTTTTTCTACAATACCCGAGTGGGGTATTGTGTCGAAGGCCTTGCAAGGTCAAGGTAGGCTGTATGGACTGCCTTTCCCTCATCAATGGCCTTGGTGACTGTTTCGAAGAAGTCGACCAAGTTCAAAAGGCATGATCTGCCCTTGACGAAGCCAAACTGGGTCGGGTCCAATGTCTGCAAGTCCCCTATATCTTTGTTTATGAGCTCCATTATGATCCTCTCCGTAGCTTTGCAGACTAGACTTGTTAAGCTTATGGGGCGGTAATTACCAGGGTCCGTAGAGGCACCGCCTTTGTGGAGTGGGACCACAGTTGCCGTACGCCACTCCTTGGGCACGTATCCTGTGGTAAGGCTGAGATTAAACAGCTGCCTTATGTGCGGGTTTAAGGGGTTGGAAAACTATAAAAGTGCAGATTCATCAACAGCTGCATTGACGAAGGAAGATTTAAAAAGGTCTGCAAAGTCACACAACTATATCCAAGCATCACATCTCATGACAATGCCTGATGCAGCAGCTCGAGCTGCCCTCTCGGTGGTGTGAGATATCAAAGGCATGGAGGAGTTCGAGATGGATGCAAGGGTAGCTAGCTGTGAGGCAACAGTGTCACACACCTCATCAGGCAGTACTCCCACCAAAGAGGAAGACATTTTGGAAATTAGGTCTCTTTGGATCAGTGGCGGCTGGTGACTTCAAAACAAAGGGGGGCTGCAGGAGACAACTGAATGGGTGGGGTCAATGGCAGGGGGTGTGGCCAACTAGAAAGGGGAGGAGCTATGCTCAAAACCACAAAAACTAACTAAATACACTGCCGTGGGTGCCAAACTGTCATTATGAGTCCAATCAAGACAAAATGAAGTGTAGAAGAATAAAAATATTTCAATGCATTGGCTGCACGACAGCTTACTTACTATCTAGATGGAAACAAAAAGGTTGTGAGGCATGAAAAAATAAATTTTAAAATACATTAAGGGAATGCCAGTCAAAATCAAGTACAAGGAAAAACGAGCAGCACTCAACTCAAACCACTTATTGCACTGCAGTTCTAATTATAATTTATATTCAGCTTTATTAAAGTACCAAGTAACTTGCTGAAAGTAGAAATCTCTGATGCCCCCACTTATAAACATGTTCCTTATCCAAGAAAAGACCTGCTGCCTGACATCTACTTGTTTCATGGGGAAAACATGATCAAAGTAAAAAATAAAAAGCAAACAAGAAATAAGCTCAAGATACATTGCTTAAAAGGATTACTGTACAGGTTATGGACCACACAATTGGCAATCTGTTTAGTTTATGGGTAAAGCCTGCAGAGATGACTGGAAGTCCCCAAGTATAATGCGTTTCTTAAAATAATGTAATCCTGTCCTTTATTACAAATACTGTCATATGCATTTCAATACCCAAGGCTTATACATTATCTAGTTAAGTATTCTCTACATGGCAACAACAGAAAGGCTTTCAATGTTTGCAGTTCTTTAACAGCATGCTTATTAAAGCTTACTTGCATCTTACAATCTCAACCAAGCTTACCTGATGGTCATTAAAGTATTGTTACTTAAACACAAAGCAACAGGCACTCTGAGTAATACGCATAAATCCACAGTACAAAAAAAATGACAGAAACCAGACCATTCTGCAAAAATCAAGGACAGATGAAAAGCCACTCTAGTACTTGTGTCTACCTTGGATGGGTGGATACCCTGCACATTTACACTGCATAACTACTCCTTGCCTTGCTTCAACACATCCAGAGTCACTACGTGGGGAAGTGGGGTGCAACAAGTATGTCACAATTTGAAATGTCTCTGGCTGACTGTGATGACCCTGACACATTTGCCATACCTCTCAACCTCAGAGTAAGAAATCTGGACAAAGCCATGCAAAGAAGTGGGACAAAGGTCCAAAATAAGGACAATTTTTAAAATGTTGCTCTTATAAACTTAGAAAGATAATAGAATAGGTCTTGCATTAGTATGACTTTTCTGAATGGTATGAAACCTGAAACTCAAATGTCTGTCATTTTCTAACTTCAGTCTTTAATGATTTGCCAAAAAAACAACAATTTTATAAAAAATGGACCAAAAATGTGATGTAAAAATATAAAATAGCCACACAATACAGCTGAGAACCTGTCAAAGAAGGGACACTTTAATATTAGTACTGCTAACTTGAGCAGCTGACAAAATAAAATAATCTACATGCATTTCTGAAATAAAAGTAATCTATAACTCTAATTATTACAGTTATTTCTAAATTGTAAATCTTCCATGTTTTCTTCCAAAATTGCTATTTTGCGGAGGGATTATTATTTGAGCCAAAATCAGAGACAGTTGAGAGGTTTGGCTATGCCTAATTCTATAAAGCAATTTATTTGCATGTACCTCTCAACCTGTTAATGTAATAAATCTGGACAAGGCCGGATATATTGGGGGAACATATAAACAGTACTAAAAATTGCTCTTGTATAAACTTAGACAGTTGACAGAACAACAGGTCTTACTTTAGTATGCATTTTTCTGAATGTTATGAAGTCTGAAACTCAGTGTGTCATTATTTAGTGACTTAATTCCTAAATGATTTGCCAGAAAGCCACAAATTTTATGAGGAACAAACCAAAAATAAGCAAACATCTATTCATTCTTTGAAAATCTGGACAGTTGGGAGGTATAGTTCAGCTGGGGCTGTTTAAGTTTGCTGCCCTTCCCCGTCAAAATCATGGTCAAATGGAGCCTCCCCCTGCAGCCATTCCAATGATCCATTACTTAGCTATTTCACTCCATTTACCATAAACACTAATGTGCATACTGATTTACCTCTATGATGATTTGGACTTCATTTGAAAGTTTTATTTTGCATTTTACAGCACAAACAGTAAGACATCTGCTAAACAAACTTAGCAGTAAAACTTCTCTGCCCTTGAAACTCACATTCATTGAAACAGCATTGAAACCACATTCAAAGAAAATACATTTTACCAGTGGCAGATAAAGATTAATTCTGGGCTGTTTTCAAATCATAGGCCCCTAGCATATCAAACATACATGTGCTCTTTGATACACCTTCCTATTGTTTTGAACATTTTTCCAGTAAACAAATGAAACAAAACGCATGCACTAATAATGACAAAACTGCCCAATTCAGAACATTTCCATCATAAAAGTATACTCAAACTTCTACAGTCCACCATTATCAGTAAATAGACACAATTCTACAGTCCACCATTATCAGTAAATATGCACAATCGCTAAAGTAAAAAAGCCATCTAAATAATTCCACATTAAATAAATCTGTAACTAATGAAGAGGTTGCTGCTAGCAGACACCTTTATATTTCATGGTTTCATTGAAAAATAAAGTGTCTGATGCCCCTGAGGAATAAATTGCGTACATTACATTAAAAATGATAAGCTAGTAATATTGCAATAGGAAATGGATGGCAAACTGATAACAGGCTCATAGTTAGTATCTTAACTTTTTCAGTATGGCAGCATTCACCCCTTGTGGGAGTAGAACCAACATCATAAGCAGCATTAAACTTCTCTTCACCTGCAGCTCTCAGCTCCTTGTAAAATGTACTCAATACTCAACTGCATCTCAACTTCGCAGCACAAGAAATATGGAAAAAGCCAAATTTATTGGAAGTCAAAAGGCCAAAAACCAGGGACACGTTAAACATTGCTTGTATAATCTTGGAAAGTTGCTAGAATAAAATGCTGTGTCAGAGCAACATACAACTATGCCAAATCACCTGCTTTGTGAAAGAAAAATGTTGTGTTAACACCATACATTTTACTGCCAAGGTCCCTGTGCAAAACAGTCAGAGCAACATACCCCTACACCAAATCAGCTGCATTGTGAAAAGAGGAAGACTGAAACTTAATTGGCTATCATTTAATGAATTCAGTTCACACAAAACACCTGGACAAACCCAGTAATGAGGGAATACAGCCCTCAGACATATTCAGTGAATTCAGTTCTTGCCATAGTTGTCAACCTTAGCACAAAGAAACCTGGACAAAGCCAATAACGGGGTAATACAGTACAAAAATAAGGGCACATTCCAAATATTCATCTTATAAACTTAGAAAATTGCTATTTCTGAAGAATATGAAGTCTGAAATTCAAATGTCTGTCAACTTTACTTCTGACGGAATAAAAACAATTTTCAACAGAGGCCCAGGGAGAAATACTGCAGACATATGTCTTTGTAAAATGACAGGACACCAGAACAAATCCACACAAACACAGGGATGAGATGCAGACTCCACACAGAAGGCACCCCAGCCAAGAATCAAACCTATAGCTATGAGGCAACAATGCTACCACTGCACCATCAAATATGTAAGGAATTAAACATTCAGAAACCTGAAGTCTGAAATTCGAATGCCTGTCAATTTGATTTAACATTTGTTAATCAGGACAATCTGACTTGGAATAAAAAACAATTTTCAGCAGAGGCTCAGGAAGAAAATGCAGACATGTCTTTATAACATGGGAGGACACAAAAGCAAACCCACGCAAACACAGAGAGAAGATGCAGACCCCACACAGAAGGCACCCCAGCCAAGAATCAAACCCAAGAACCTGCAGCTGTAAAGCAACAATGCTACCAGTGCACCATAACTATCAAGCATCACAATATTTAGAAAACACAGATATTATGAGGTACAGATCAGATCAAATATGAGGCAAAAATCTGCAATTTTTTTTTTTTACAAATGGTGGTGGGTAGGGAATTCAGGTCCTTAATACCTGCATACAAGGTACAGGGTTCAAGCCTGAGTATCTCCACCCACCACCATCTGTTCTCTGGGGCATTACACACACACACACACACACACACACACACACACACACACACACACACACACACACACACACACACACACCCTACTGACTAACCACCAAGTATTCCTTTCTGAACTACTGAGGACCATCCACTCAGAACAGAAACACACAGGCAACTTGAATATCCACAAAAGTCTCCTAACATCTCATGCAACATACAACAAGCTAGCCATAGACGAAGGACCAGTACAAAGTGCAAGATTTCCTTATAGCAATAGTTCACAACTGTTCTTTCTTAGCCCAAATGTTTGGCACACACTCATATGTTACACAGCTAGTACATTCTCTAATGAGTATACACTCAGATCTGTGTAGCAAACTAGCACATATTACTTCAGAAACTTCAAAAAAGACAAACAAGAAAAAAAAAAAAAACTCGCTAACATTTACTTACTTAATTCTGCACCTGCCACCTTCACTCTTCTTTCTTCTTCTTTCTTGTTGTTCTAGGCACACGCTGCACAGCTGATGAAAATTAAATCCACCCAAAAACGTAAAATTCACAAAAAAAAAAGTAAACAGATGATCAAAATCACGAAACAAAACAATGCAAGCAAGGAAAGCTGAAGCATGAAGCTAACTGACTGATTCTCGCTCTTTTCCCAGCACATAAAGCCCGGGAAGAGAGCGACAACCAATCAGCAGCATTTGCCCAGCAAGCACGTCATGACATGCCTGCGGACGTCGCAGTCCGAGCCCCTTCCATGTCTATGCGGTTTGTGTCTCAACCGCATAGACTTCTGGGGAGTTCTGGGCATCACAATGATGCCTTAGAAGCTCCTCCGGGCTGCAATGAAAACATTGCAGCAAGACTTAAAAAAAAAAAAAAAAAACGCTGTTGCGCTAGAAGCGCGCAATGCGCATGCGCGTAATTTCGAGTCGCGGACTCGAAATTTAAAGTTTAAAAGAACAGATTTCATTTTTTTTTTTTTTACATAAAAAAAAATAAACTAAGCACTCAGCTGTCTAGCTGAGGGGGCTGCAGTCCGGCAGCCCGATGCCACGAGTCGCCCCTGCTTTGGATGCAAGTAAAGTGTGCCAGATAGTTCAGTGACCGAATGGCGAAGGTCACTGAAGCATAGGTCCACTTCCCTAGTCTGTCCATGGTCCAGGACTCCCTGTTTGGAGGATGGACAGTAGAGCTATCTTCTGACAGTTCCCTCTTGGTGGCCGCCGCCATGACAATAGAATCAACCGTCAACTGCTTGGACTAGTGGGGCTGGGCTTCAGGTGTAGATAAAATTTTGTCTGGCCTCTGGGAGACCGGTTCTACATTGTCTGGGGCATGCTGCACAATAAGTTTAATAAGGTCATCTGTTGGTGGGGTCACCCAGGAAGTAGATGGCTGGGCATGGAAGGCTTGCAAGAACACCGCTTCCTCAGAAGAAGGGTTAGAGGACTTCCAGTCTCCCCTCTGCTTGAGGATTTTGAGAATGTATCCAAATGAAATGTCATCTGGGGGAGACCGTGGGGACCCTTCCTCTACATTACAATCAGTGTCTTCAGTGATAGAGTCCTTCGGGGAATCAATATGCTTCCTCTTGCACCACTTCTTCTGGGGTGGCTCCCCAGTGGAATCCTCTGAGGAGGACTCTGGAGAAGGGGCTCTTTTCAAAGGGAGTTCTTGCGACTCCCGTGCCTGAGGTCCTGACATAGAGGGTTTGGAGAGGTGCATGCTGGGGGGGGGGTTCTGATATTGATGTCATTGGTGCTGACTGTGAGCCTTCAGAGTGAAGGACCCTCTCCATCACCTGGGCAGCAGGCCCACCCAAGGAGGGACGGGAGCCTGGAACTGGGAAGAACGACCTTGGAACCGGGGTCACACCCGGCCTTGAGGAGCCCACCTCCAGGTGAGGAGCTCTGAGAGGACTGGAAGCCATTGGATCCATGGACATAGAGGGTGCCAGTGAGAAAATAGGTGCCGGGCTAGGTACCAATGTACGGATGGTCCAAACACTGCTCCAAGAGAGCATCAGCTCCACCGGAGCCGATGCAGCAAGGGTGGTCGGTGTCGACAGGGGAAAAACTGCTGTCGGAGCTGAGACAGTATGCACCAGAGTGGACATCAGTACTGGGATCTCCAGGATCTGAGTAGAGGCCAGAGAAGGATAAACAGGGGAAGATGTAGTAAAGGATTCCGAGCAAAGAGGGACGGAAGGTCTAGCTGGAATGGGCAATCTACTAGCTGCCAGAAGCTGGTCCACAACCCGCACTAGATCTAATTCAGAAAAATTCCTAGTGGATCTAAAGGAAGCTGCTGAAGGAGTGGCAGATATTCGAGTTTTGGAGCCGATGGAGCTGAAGAAACTGCCGGCACCATGGCCGGGCATGGTGCCGAAGCAGGTACAGTTATCGGAGCCAATGTCAGATCCAAGGATGGCACCAAAGACAGTGGTGCTGAGGTTGGAACTGAAATAGGGGTGAATATCATGGATGGCACAGAGGGAGAAGATACAAAGCCTGGTGCCGAAGAGGTCTGTGCCGAGGGCGTCAGCAAAGCACGGAGCAGACTCTGTTTCATAACTGACAGAGATGCAGGAACCGAGTGACTCTGTTTTTCCTTATGTTTTTTTGGTTTTTGGAAGGAGTGAGAACTCCGACCCAGATAGAGCCTCTGAAAAAGGTGTCTTGATTAAACCTTTTAAAATAAGTTTATTTTTACTTTCTGCTTGTGTACGATTACTAAAACTAGCCCAAATGTCACAGTCAGCTTTAATATGATCCATGGCCAAACAGTAGACATAACAAGCATATGTATCCAAGTTAGGCATCTTACACCCACACTTGTCACATGGTTTAAACCCCAACTTACCTTTGTCTGACATAGTAAGGCAACAAGGCTATCCTACAGAAAAACAAAATAGGGGAGAGAGAAAAAGGTAAGAGAATACCAACAATAGTATTTAAAAAATACCACAAGTGGTAAGGAAAGGCCTGTCAAAGGCAGGAGAGAGGGACAGTTCCAATAATGGTAGAAATAAAATTACCAAGGTAAAGGGTAGGGAATAGAATTAGGTTATAGGCGACAGTGAGAGTAGGCTAAATTGACTAAAAAAATAAACAATTTTAAGGAGAAACTGTCTTAAAAATAATTTTCTACTTAGCTTTGAGAGAGATGGCTAGCACGTCTGACTAGGAATGTGGCAAACGAGATCTGGAGTAACTAGGAGAAGGGCATTATGGGTAGGTCTTAGCTGAGAGTTTTTGGCTAGCGTGAGCATGGAAACAGCCTTATCGGGTCTGAGGACGGAACCGAGGTCCTAATAGTAATTAATGAACAAAGATTTACAACATCAGATATTTGTTTCAATAAGTTAATTTTTTCCTGTGTTTAATTATAACATTACAGAGCTGTAAAAAGATGCTGCTTTCAGTTGGCAATCTAGGCTCTGCCCACCACCAATCCCCTGCTTATAAGATGGCATCAGACCTGTCATAGAGGACAGCTGCACACTAATCACTTTTTCCTATAAGCTTCAGGTTTTAATTTAAAACACTCTAACAAGCTATTTTTGACTGTATTATAATTTAAGCAATATTTCTCTGCAGATGAATGTCACTTCAGCCATGTGTCCCCAACCAAATGTAGCACAGGGAAATGTCTCACTGCCTAGGCACCTGAACCCAGACCAATTTCAAGAGATGCTTAGGAAGGAAAAAGGGCACATTTGAAATACACTAGTATTACAAAATAAAATCAGTCCAAGTTAAGTAGTTAGCACAAGTATTGTAAAAATAATAAAAAAACAGCATTAGTTCTGTCAGCAATGTGAGAAATTGAAGAATGTGACACAGTAGGTATCACTGAAATGGGTTCAGGCACCTAGGCACTAGACATAGCATAAATGATTCATCATCATCATCATCTTTCGGCTTTTCCTGTTAGGGGTCGCCACAGCAGATCATCTCTTTCCATTTCTTCCTATCCTCTGCATCTTGCTCTGTCACACCAACCACCTGCATGTCCTCTCTCACCACGTCCATAAACCTTATCTTAGGCCTTCCTCCTTTCCTCTTACCTGGCAGCTCCATCCTTAGCATCTTTTTCCCAATATACCCATCATCCCTCCTCAGCACATGTCCAAACCAATGTAATCTCATCTCTTTTGCTTTGTCTCCAAACTGTCCAACATGAGCTGACCCTCTAATATACTGATTCCTAATCTTAACCATCCTAGTCACACCGAGTGCAAATCTTAACATCTTTAACTCTGCCACATCCAGCTCTGACTCCTGCCTTTTTGTCAATGCCACTGTCTCCAACCCATATAACATAGCTGGTCTCACTACTGTCTTGTAGACCTTCCCTTTCACTCTTACTGGTACCCGTCTGTCACAAATCACTCCTAACACTCTTCTCCACCCATTCCACCTTGCCTGTACTCTCTTCTTCACCTCTCTTCCACATTCACCATTACTCTGAACTGTTGATCCCAAGTACTTAAACTTGTCCATCTTTACCAACTCTACTCCCTGCATCCTCACTATTCATCTACCCTCCCTCTCATTTACACACATATATTCTGTCTTAGCCCTGCTGACCTTCATTCCTCTGCTCTCTAGAGCATATCTCCACCTCTCCAGAGTCTCCTCAACCTGATTCCTACTCTCACTACAGATCACAATGTCATCTGCAAACATCATAGTCCATGGGGCATCCTGTCTGATCTCATCTGTCAACCTGTCCATCCCCACTGCAAATAAGAAAGGACTCAGAGCTGATCCTTGATGTAATCCCACCTCCACCTTAAACGGATCTGTCACTCCCACTGCAGTCCTCACCACTGTTACAGTACCCTCGTACATATCCTGTACCACTCTTACATACTTCTCTGCCACTCCCGACTTCCTCATACAATACCACAACTCTTCTCTAGGCACCCTGTCATATGCTTTCTCCAAGTCTGTAAAGACACAATGCAACTCCTTCTGACCTTCTCTGTATTTCTCCAATAACACTCTCAGAGCAAACATCGCATCTGTAGTGCTCTTTCCTGGCATGAAACCATACTGCTGATCACTAATCATCATCTCCCTTCTAAACATAGCTTCTACTTCTCTCTCCCATAACTTCAAGCTGTGACTGATCAATTTTATCCCTCTGTAGTTACTGCAGCTCTGCACATCACCCTTATTCTTAAAGATAGGTACCAAAACACTTTTTCTCCACTCCTCAGGCATCCTCTGACTTTCCAAAATTTCATTAAACAATCTAGTTAAAAATTCCACTGCCATTTCTCCTAAGCACCTCCATACTTCCATTGAGATGTTGTCTGGGCCAACAGCCTTTCCATTCTTCATCCTCTTCATAACTGTCCTTACTTCCTCCTTGCTAATCTGTTTCACTTCCTGATTCACTATCCCCACAGCATCCAACCTTCTCTCTCTCTCATTCTCTTCATTCATCAGCCTCTCAAAATACTCTTTCCATCTACTCAACACAGTCTCCTCTCTTGTGAGTACCTTTCCCTCACTATCCTTTATCACCCTTACTTGCTGCTCATCTTTCCCAGCTCTGTCCCTCTGTCTAGCCAATCGGTACAGGTCCTTTTCTCCCTCTTTAGTGTCCAATCTCTCATACAACTCTCCATATGCCTTATCCTTAACTTTCGCCACCTATCTCTTTGCCATGTGCCTCATCTCCTTATACTCATGTCTACTTTCATCATCTCTTTGACAATCCCACTTCTTCTTCGCAAGCCTCTTCCTCTGTATACTATCCTGTACTTCCTCATTCCACCACCAGGTCTCCTTGTCCTCCTTCCTCTGTCCAGATGTCACACCAAGCACCTTTAAACCTAAACTGTTGTGCATCATCCTGAAAGATGTCTGTTTTTACATGGCACTATGAGAATATCCAAGGTTTTCTGTTCTCTTAGGGTGTCAATACTATGGCCTGGAATAAACTCTGGGGGCAGTGCAAAGTCAATTTGCAGACATGAGGTATTTTCTGGTCTTCAAATTACAAATCCTTCCTTTCTGGTTTGCCTCAAAGTACCACTTCCATTGGAAGGATACTGAAATTAAGTATTGTTTTTTTCCCAAACACCTTTACTTAAAGTAATTATCACTTGTGACACAGGCAAATTTGCATTCATATAAAAGTAGTCAAACTATATTAACATAAACATTATACTTCACAAATATTGCTATTTATCATATGACCTAAGCAATATTACATGAATTATTCAGTTCCTGCCTTTTTTAAACAAGTAACATCTTTATTAAACCATCACTTACTACATAGCCAGTCATACATTTATATAAATGAAAACAAACCACACCTACACAATCCTAGTTGCAAGCATTTTATATCCCAAACCATACTGACACACTCCCAGTTGCAAACATTAGACATCCGTTATAAAATGCCCAATATTTCTTACTTAAACATTATATAACTCATTTAAGTCCTACCGACTTTTAGACTTCATCCCTCCCTTGTACGTATTATTCCCATAATTCTAATTTTTTCCTGTTTAGTTTACTCCTACCCTTTTCTAAAGATCTCAGTTCCAGTTGTTTTATCTCTGTTACTATATTCACTACTTCCAGTATAGTTGGTTTAGATTTTGATATCCATTTTATAGTAATTGCTTTTTTGGCAACCACCATTATTAGACAGAGCAAGGCCTTATAATGTCTAGGCAAGTCCGATTCTGTGTCATAGCTCAGAAAAATCATCTCTCTCATCCAACCAGTCTGCCCACTCAGCATCTCTGACAGTGTATACCACAGGAAACCCTTAAAGTCCACTAACTCACCATACTCCCAGGAAATATTTCCCCTCTTATCCCTTTCTTCCCCTTCATACCTCCAACATTTGATGTGTGTCTGATGAAAAATTCTCTGGAGTCTACTTGGGGTATAAAAACATCTATGCAAACATTTCCAGGCAAAAATCCCAAATCTTCTAGATTCTGTTGCATTTTTGGGAGACATACAAATATCCTTCCATTGTTTCTTTTTGAATTACATATCCAGTCTCTCTTCCCAATCCTTTCTAACCTCCTCTAATTGATTCTTGTAGTTATGCAATATTTTATATGCTGTACTAATTATTCCTTTTTTAATGGCAGCTTCTGTTTTAGATTCTATTACAAACTCTGCCTTTGCTGGTCTTTTGTTTAGGACCCCCTATTTATTTCTCTGTGTCTATACTCTGATATCAATCTGTGATATACAAGACAATCTCTAACCTGCAGTCCAAATAAATTCTTGGCGTTTTCCCTCTCTAGTTATTTGCTCCCAATACCTTAGTTCCTTTGCCAGTTTTCTCCAGTAAATTCCAACCCCCTCTTTCCTATTGTCTGTATCCCTAATTGCAGTCTTCCCTATCGGCAGCATCTCCTTTTTTCATTCCCATGTTGGTTTAGCTCTTAGACTACTTTCTGCTACTTTATGGGTATAATATTCTGCATGATTATTGTTATTCTCCTTAAAGGCCTCCATCCAAAATCTCATTCTCTTCATGTTTCATCATCATCCCTTTCCATTTCAAATTACAGTTTTCTGCTTGTGCTATGTATAGGAGTTTTAACTGTGTAGCTTTGAAATACACATTCAAATTGGGTAATCCCAATTCCCCCGTTCTATTTGGAAGAATCATCTTATCCCACTTGACTGTTGCCATCTTCCCCTCCCAGATAAAGTCCTTCAGCTCTTTTTTAATTGCTACCCACAACTTCTCCTCTGGTTGATAGAAATATGCCTAATCTGTGTACAAGACTAAAGGGACTAAAACATTTAATTGCTTATATCTTACTATCCATATCCATAGAACAAAGCTTTTATTTTCTCAGTTTTTGTATTATCTTTTGTTTAGTCTTTTTTTCCCATATATCCTTAGCTACCACACTAGAATAACTTTTAATCTATACTCCTAAATATTTCAATTTATCATGAAGCCATAAATATGGGCATTTCTTAACCAGCTCATGTGTGGCTACATAATTTACCACTATTGCCTTATCCTTAGCTTTATTAATTTTGTATCCTGAAAAGATCTGAAACTGTGTTCCTTAACACTGTAATGTCTTTTGCTGGTTTTGTAAGGTACAAAATAATATAATCTGCAGATAAAGCCAGCTTTTCTTGACTACCATTTTTCTTCCTCCTAGCTTCCAAACTTCCACAGGAATACCATCAATTCCTGGAAAATTTCCAGTAGATTGGTTATATATCATCATTTTTATCTCATCTCTTCATGTCTTAAATGTTAGTTACTGAGCCTCAATTACCTCTAACCTTGGCATATTTAATTCTTCCATAAACGTTTTCATTTGTACCTTTTCTTGATTTTCATATTTCTCTGCTTTATAGAGACTCTTGTAGAATTTCCAAAATATTTCTAATATCGAAATTAAGTATTCTTACCCCTGGTTAGGGGAAAGGCTGCGAGCATCATTCTTACGACAATAATGAACTTAGCTGGCTTCTTCTATCATTACTAAAGTGTCTGAGTTACTGAAAGAGCATAGCACCTTCCTGAAAATTGTGTTAAGAGCCTAAACCTATACCATATATACTAAAGTAAAAGATTATCAGCAACTACAAGTTCACACTGTACAAGTAAAGTTTTTCTTAGTCTTAGAAGACTGACGTTTTTGCTTCACAAAACTAGATACAAATGTAAACATTCCCTTTGTATCCCTGTGTCAGTCAAGGTTATGTTAGACATGTTTGAACCAGTAGAAGAAGTAATTTAAATGTAGTCATTTCCAAAGAAGAATTTTCTCTGTCTGTCTCTCATTACCTTTTCTCTCTCCTAGGGTCTTTATAGTGTTGTCACATTATCAGCAGCTGCCATCAAACACAGCCCAGATCCTAAGGTCACTTGCAAAATAACCTTGCGTTGCACTTCTCCAAGAACGCTTATGTAGTTATGGAATATTGAGCAACACCTGGAAAATAGGATATAGATGCCCTTAGCATAGGTCCACGAATACTTCCAAACAAATAAACATATAGCACAATATATTTACTTTCCTAGGATAACAATAAAGAGCACAAGTATAACAATTTCAACCTAAAGCAAAAGTGTAATATATAAGTAACAACATATTATTTTTTAAATGCATGCACTATGGAAAATATTGCTACTTTTAGACCTATTCAAAATCAGTTTGCATTCTTTAAAAAATAGTTATAGAAATTAAGAATCACACATATTTTACCTTTCTTCTGGATCATATTAATACAGGTCTGCAAAGACAAAAAAAATTGATTACTGTGTTTTTTTCTAGTGATCAAATTTCATGTTTAAGTTTACAAGCAAAAACACAAAATATTTAAAAAACATGTGCCTGTTTTTATTAATTTTGTAACCAATGGTCTTGGAAAATGTGTAATTTGCACTTGCTTACCATTTTAATGGCATGCTAAGTACTCAACTATATTTGACTAACAAGCTGTTTAGTTTTGTGACAGTCTTTTTCTCTGTTTTAAAACCACCTGGGTTATAGATCCCTTCATTGCTAAGCGTGTTTCTCTTCACTTTCTTTTCTTTTTTCATTTTACCTGTGTCTGTGTCTTTATTTTCTTCCCAACATGTGAACACTTGTTCACATAATAGCGATCTGCTTGAAGCAGTAAAATAATAGGGCTATTTTCTTACATCAGAGAAATTGCAGACATCAAATTGATAAAAGAAAATTACTGTTTTCATATGCAACCATAATTACTAAGCAAAGCAAATAGAACAGAAAAATGGACCTCAATTTATCAAGATAGAGTTGACTTTTCTTCTATAGTATGTAAAGAGATGCACCAAAGCTATACAGAGAAAATTACTGCATTTTAAATAATTGATGTCACTGGAAAATAGCATAGGCAGTGATGGGAAAGCTGCACTGTTATGCCTTAAGGAAAATGTTAAGATTTAATTATAAGAAATCTTCTATGCAAAATAACATATTATTGAAATTTCCACTTGTTAAAATGATTCTGAGAAACTGAGATTTGAGTCTACTTTTTAGACTGCAAAAGCAAAGTATTTGCAGATTATGTGCATTTATAACAAAATTATTATTTTACAGTGCCCTTATGAGTATTTAGACAAAATGAATATCTACTGAAGCCTTCTGAGTAGAATAGTTATACAAATACAAAAGACAGCTTTAATTTGTTTCATTGCCAAATAACAATATCTGTGTTCTGATCATTTCCACCATAAATTAAGTTTGAAAACATGGTAATGTCCTATGTTTTAAAGGCAAGATTAAATGAGTCTTTGTTGTTGCCATATTGGAAACATTTCTTCTTGACTTGATGCCTTCTTAAGCCATATTTTATGCAAAGCAATACAAGATGATGTAGAAATCAAGGTAGTCTAGTGATATGACCATTGACTTTGCCATCAGCGTATTAAAGTGTAATATTTTAAAATGTCAGTATTATTTGTATCTTTCTGCCTTTTTACATCTATACCTTTCTATTTTCTTTAGTTCCTTATCCATTTCTGAAAGACGTCAGCACATGGCCCCCATTTTGTAAAAAAACAGTCATAAAAATGTTTTTTACAGAATCTGAGACAGACAAGAAATTAAAATGCTATTTCAATAACAAAATAATTAATTCACATTATATTAAAATATTTAACAACATTAAATTTGTTAAAAAAACATCTCTAGCAGAAATATATAATGGGTTGCTAAGTGAATACAAAGTACCACATTTAAAATATAGAAGCATAAGATGAAATGGATCACATATAAAAATAAACTGTTAACTAGCTACTTAGGAAATACATGTTTAAACTTGTTAAAGTATGGAATGGCATTCAAAACTGCAAATATGAAGTTAAGAAAGCCATACTTCTGAAGAATTTGGTAGATTAAAATTCAACAAACTAATACAGTACAATGTGTATCAAACTAATCCAGAGTCATAAAACTAGAAACATTTAATGATCTCATAAAGATTTGTATTTATGTAATCCATACATACATACACACACACACATACACACACACACACACACACACACACACACACACACACACACACACACACATACACATGCAGGTACATATATGCATATATATATATAGATATATATATATATATATATATATATATATATATATATATATATATATATATATATATATATATAATTAATATTCTCCAAATATTTTGCTACCTTAGCTTTATTTGTTTATAGTTTTCAATTAGTTTTCAATGCTTTCCTACTGTGTTAGCAAATCAGTTGACTCTTTTTTATGTATAAACCTTCTTTTTATCTTATATTACACTAGTCAGGCATGGTGTACCATCATATTCATAAATGAGCATTTTCAAACTCAGATAATGATAATTAGTTATTCTGCGAAAAAAATAAGTAAATTTAATTTTTCTATATCTGGAAAGATAATGAATGCATATTCATGTTTAGCAATGTATCCTTCTAAAGCAAGCTATCAGTACTGATAACAAATCTATCAGATCATACAGAATATCTTGTAATAGTTTATCATTTTAATATGCAGACACCAGGGCAGAGTCCAAATTTAAAACGGGTAATTCCCATAGATTGTTTTATTGAGTCAGTAGTGTATTTGCAAGACATTTAGAAGCTCTGCATAGTTTTACTAGTGACTTTAACCTTATTATTAATATGTTCATGGTGATACATAAATCACAAGTTTTTGCCATTTAATACTCAGCAGTTCTACTGCCTATATTCACAATTTTTCTCTTCTGGTTGTTAATGGTGATGTATTTTTCAACTCACCATTCTTCTACCCTTTTAATGCTACATATGAAATATTTCCACAGATTTAATCTTATTAATAATTCCCTCTGTTATGCTACCAGGAATCTTAGTCAACCTGCCTTCTATAGCTATTGTATTTTGCAGCTCAACAGTACAATACAGAAGCTGGTACTACGTTTAGACATTGTTTTTTTTTTTTTTTTTGTGGTACCTCACAATTTTTATGTCTCACGTTGATTTATAAACTTTCTCTATAATGCTGTATTATCTTGTAGAAAAACAAATTTATTTATTGAGTTGTAACTTTTCCCACTGTGCCTTAATGTCAACATTTACTGATCACATTATAATCTGTCTTTTCAATATCTTGCTCATATATTGATTAAAAATGTCCATTGTGGCATATAAGGTTGTCTGTCACAATTCAAATGCAAATTTAAGTACCTATCAGCTAACCATTATTACAACTGAACTAAAACAGATGAATAGAAAATAAAAACATAGTAAAACAAGTGTATGGTAAACAAATTTAAGAGTTAAGGTATAAACCTGTATTTTCTTTAAGGTCTAATATATTTTGTCTTATCAAGTTCATGTTCTTAAGGGCATCAGTAAGTAGGGCAGTTTCTCTTGTAGTAATTCCAGATGGCCAATGAACTGTCACTTGGGAAATTCGATTAATAAACTTTTATGAACTAGATATAATGCCATTCCTTTCTCCCCAACTATTTGTCATTCTTTCAAGCAACTAATGCAATTGTTCCTAACTTAAATCGTTAGTATTACAGCTATTATGTCACATCTGTCATCTAATAAGTACTGCATCCTTCTGTATCAAACTTCACTTATGCGTTTCTCCAAGTGTCCACTGTTATGTTTGTAATAATTGTCTTGATGTGCTTAGCAGTCAATAAAAAAATCTAGATTTCTTTATTTTTGATTTCTTCTCACTTCCATGCTGGCACTAGTAATTCCTTTTGTCTGGTTCTCTGACCTACTTTATTTTCTTTCTTCTTATTTTTATTGGCATGTATGTCATATTCATCTGGTTAACTTTCATCAGATTTTCAGATACACTTAAATAGGCCAGTACCCTTTCAATTAAATGCATGCCATCTGTTTACATTTTGTAACTATAAGTCTTTCCTCTGTGATGAGCAGCTTTATACCATTTTTAGAATACCATCTCATTTTCTTAATTGTATTCTATTTAGCTAAATGTCTTTTTGCCATTAGCATTTTACAACCTGTATTTTGAACTACATTTGTTAATGATGCATAGTAACTAAAAATAAAAACGAAACAAACCAGCCAAAACACCTTGCCGACTATTACACCAACTGAACGAATTCAATATGTGTAAAATAAAATAGTAGATGTTGGTGTCAGCTCTATGTAAACTTATTAATGATAGTCTAAAGAATTTTAAAACAATGATGTTACACTACAAAGAATATCTTCTCATTAGGATGAAAGTTACCTTTATGTAGGTTCGTATAGTCTTTTCACGACCTTGTCCAAACAGCTAGAAAAAGGATTCCAAGTATCTACTGTTCTCCTATTTCGTTGGAAAACAACGTTGCCTCTATGTTGGTCTATACAGTCCCTTCACAACTTGTCAATGTATCCGAAAGTAATCTGAATGACTACTTTTCACCCATTGGTAGACGGGTATGGCAACGAGAAGAAAATGTAGAGCAAAATATCTTTTAGAAAATGCCTTGTAAGAAACCAGTTCAGCTCTCTCTATAAACACATCTGTGACAGAACAAGAGCTGCAGCAACAAAAAATAAACCGTTCATTTATATAAAGCTGCCTCACGTTGCAATTTGTTGCTGTTTTGACAACGGCTGAGACTTGTACAAGCCCTTCTGTTGTTCCACTTACATACGCCGTACTTCAAGGGCTTTGGGTACGAAATATAGGCGATAAATCAAATGTCTCATGTAAATTAGCGTCTTTTCAGACCGATAGCAAACCGCCAAATCTTTAAGGAAGGTAAACGTACCAAAGACTGTAAAAAATAAAAGTTCAGGTCTATTCAGACCAGACGGCAGATAATAACAAGTACTTCAAATACACTAGTGTTTCTAAAAACAGGAAGACTTCAAAGATCTCTTAAAGCAAAGTAGATTTATTGGATCCCAAATGTACAATGGTAAGCGCTTTCGCAACAAGTGCTTTTTCAAACCAACAATTGATCCATTTAAAAACACACCTTTTATACCTAATTATAAGAATTTTGGCGGTTAAAAACGCAACCATTTAAAGGGGCATGTAAACCACAACAATTATTCTTATTTAGTATGGTATAAATACAATATTTAAATACATAATTTAAAAATTCTTCCTTTTATTTAACTTCAAAAAACATGTATTTGAATTAAATAAAAATAAAAATGATACTATTTATAAATACTAAATGTGTAAAAAAATGTATATATATATACACATGTATATATCGATATGAAAAGAATATGAAAATTGTATATATGTATGTGAACATTAAAGGATATAAATGTACTTAAATGATGAAATGCACCTATGCTCCTTAATATATATAAAGAAGCAAAATATACTATACAATCTAACAAGGATCTATAGCAGTTCTATTTCTATATGGGTATGATCCATAGATAAATTCACAATAAGGTGTATATGTAAAAAAACAAAATATGCTGAATATATCCATCTATAATTATAATGGTCATATGCCACATAAGTATGATGCATATATTTGTTTAACAAAAATATGTGTGATATATATTATGATATTATATGATAAGAAAAAAATAAAAATATATATAAGAATGCAAATATCATAATAAAATGCTCTAAATATTATATAATAAATTCTTAAATATACTATAGTGCATATGATACAATAGTGTAAAAAATGGAAGTGAGTATATGTGTATGTATACTCACAACCATTTCCATGAATTTACATTCCTCATGCAAATGAACAGTCAAATAAAACATTCATCCTGTGGACTTAATAATATGCATGTGTATATATATTGATAATATAATTAAATAAATTAACTGATGAATCAACCAATCCATAACACATAAAAATAAAAATAAAAATAATAATAAATAATAAAAAAACATGCATGAAAAAATTTTTTGTATATACATATAAAAAATACTAGTGTTATATAAAACAATGGACATTACACTTGGCTGAGTTCTTTGGGTTCTTATATAAATACTAAAAGCTTTTTATTTACTTATAAAAAAGTCCTTAATATTTGAACTCATTCATTTATATCTGATTGCATATTATTTGGGCCTATGCCTTCTGCTTTTTAACATGGGTTTCAAAGGAACCCTGTCATTTAAACCAGGGAAACAGTGTGCTCTAGTTTTTATTATCCATTGAGCCTCTACTGTTTCTGTGATGTTTTTAACATCACCACCTCTTATGTTAGGTTGTAAAACTTGCAACACTGAAAAAGAAAACTTATGTGTAATATCTGTATTGAGAATGTGTTTAGATAAAGCATTCACTTGTGATTTTATTCTGATTTGATAAATATGTTCCCTGATGCGTTCCTTTAACATTCTGTCAGTTTTCCCTATGTAAAAGGAATTGCATGAGGAACATCTAGCTAAATAGATCAAATGTTGTGTCTTACAGTTGGCATAAACATTTAGATAAAATATTTCACTTGTAACTGGGTGAACAAAAATATGTGAATCTGATATAAAGCAACAATAGTTGCATCCATTACATGGGACAGTACCCACTAAATCTAAATCGCTCTGTTGGGTATATTCTTTACAGCATAATAATCTATGTAAATTTTGTTTATTTTTATAAGCAAAATTTGGACGGTCAGTTATGAGTCTTGTAATCTCTGGTTCTAACTGAAGAATATTCCAGTGTTTAGTGACACATTCCTTAATTGCATGGGCATCCAAAGTATAATGAATTGTATATCTAATGAGATTCTCATCATTATTGGAGGATGGTTGATTAATAATGTGTGTATATTCATTATAACCATATTCTGAAAAGAAAGGAGCTGCATTACATTGCCTCAACTCCTTAACTGTACATAGAGCATCATTGATTTCGCTATTTTTGTATTTCCTATTTTTAAAGCTAGTTGCTAATACTTCTATTTCTGTCTCAAATTTGTCTGCACTGGAGCTTAATCTTGAGATCCTCATGCCCTGTCCTTTAAGAATATTCCTGAATACATGTGGGGGGTGCATGCTATCTCTATTTAGTAAACTGTTTCTATGACAAGGTTTTCTGTGGATACCTGTATTAAATGCCCCATTAGGTAAACGCCATATCTGGATGTCCAAGAAGGAAATATTATTATCTGAGTATTCCATGGTGAAGTTAAGAAAGTCTACCAACATGTTAACTTCTTCCTCAAACTTTAATAATTCTTGGACATCACCCTGCCACAAGAAAAATAAATCATCTACGAAACGTTTGTAGAATATTACATGTTCCTTAAAACTCCGTAGTTTGCATAGCATGCTTTCCTCCCAATGGGCCATCACTAGGTTGGCGTAGCTATTGGCACACGGTGTGCCCATAGCTACGCCATTCCTTTGCAAATAATATGTCTCTTCAAATAAGAGGCAACAGCTCAACCTGGAAACAAGCTTCAATTACATGAAACTTCTAAATGATTATTTTCTACCAGAAGAAAAGGAACTCTGCAAATCCATTGAAAGTAGACACATTGAAATGTTTAATAGTTATGATAATGTGTTATTAGATTCTAAGCTTGAGCATGTAATGGATAATGTTGCATTGTTTGAAAAAAGATTGTTTGAACAGAAAAAACACAAGTTAGCTAGAGATACTTTTGATTTTGCAAATGACCAGGTATTTACCTGGCCTAGGTTCTCTGCTAACAATGGGGTTAGACCAGTAGGATTTCAAACACAACATCAGAGTGCTCAGACAAATGGTTCTAAGCACACAAACAATGCAGTAAATACAAGGATTCATGCCTCCAATAATACATCTATAAACACTAATGTTAGTACATCTGATGAACATGGTGGTACGATTATTCCACATGATGAAACACCGTACATACCACCTTCACAACCAGATGTGAATCAAGTTACAGTAGAACAAACGACTAAACCACAAGTCGTTAGAAATAAAATTAGAACACACCAAGTGGTATATAATGAAGGACTACTCTCACGCCCTTTACCCATAGTAGAACAACACCAGAAGGGGAGAGAGAGATCCATGAGCAGGGGCAGACAAAAACGAAAGACCCCCAATTACGAACAGAAGGAACCCACTATCAAAAAGATGTGGGAAAGGTTAACTTAATACATAATTTGTCTGATAGACCATTAAATAAGTACGAAGAAGAAGTTTTAAATAAAGGTCTCACCTTTATACCATCCAAACATAGTAACATTTCTGACAGTATTTTAGATCTGAAAATGTTTACTCGTAATCTACAATTAAAAACTATGTTTAATAATAAAACACCCACTCATACTATTCAAAGCTTTAAGAAACCAAGTTTGATGGTACCACCTTTACACCCTATTATAGATGTATTTAGTAAAGCAGTGGAGAAAGATCTTTATTCCATGCATGACAGCAATGTTAGAAGTTCTAGACATAACTTGTCTTACAAGCAATTTCAGGCTTTGAAAGATTTAAAAGCAGATAATAACATAATGATAAAACCAGCGGACAAAGGGGGCCCTATTGTGGTATTTAATAGAACAGATTATGTAGGTAAGATGTTGAATTTATTGGAAGATATAGAACATTACCAAATAATAACTAAAGCAGAAGTTATAAGACTTATTAGTAATATATATAACAATCTAGAAGAAATGTGTAAAATGGGCTTGATGGATGATCAACTATACAATTTTCTACTAGTTGAGGAGCCAATGACACCTATCATTAAAGGCCTCCCCAAAATTCACAAAGATGAACTCAACCCACCCATGAGACCAATTGTCTCAGGGCGAGGTTGGGTGACAGAAAATATGTCATATTATATAGAGAAATCATTGCACCCGTTATTGGAAAAACACAATACTATACTTAAGGACTCTAAGAACTTTTTATTGAATTTTTACGAGGTTACCAGGAATCAACAAAATAATAATAAATTGTTGCTAGTAACTATGGATGTTAAATCCTTGTTTACTCAGATTCCTAATGATTCAGGTTTGGAATTTCTACATAATTATCTTACGCTGCATTCAAGTTTCACACCAATAAAGATAGATTTCTTATGCACTCTAATGGAGCTTATTTTAGACAGTAATGTATTCTTATTTGAAGAGACATATTATTTGCAAAGGAATGGCGTAGCTATGGGCACACCGTGTGCCAATAGCTACGCCAACCTAGTGATGGCCCATTGGGAGGAAAGCATGCTATGCAAACTACGGAGTTTTAAGGAACATGTAATATTCTACAAACGTTTCGTAGATGATTTATTTTTCTTGTGGCAGGGTGATGTCCAAGAATTATTAAAGTTTGAGGAAGAAGTTAACATGTTGGTAGACTTTCTTAACTTCACCATGGAATACTCAGATAATAATATTTCCTTCTTGGACATCCAGATATGGCGTTTACCTAATGGGGCATTTAATACAGGTATCCACAGAAAACCTTGTCATAGAAACAGTTTACTAAATAGAGATAGCATGCACCCCCCACATGTATTCAGGAATATTCTTAAAGGACAGGGCATGAGGATCTCAAGATTAAGCTCCAGTGCAGACAAATTTGAGACAGAAATAGAAGTATTAGCAACTAGCTTTAAAAATAGGAAATACAAAAATAGCGAAATCAATGATGCTCTATGTACAGTTAAAGAGTTGAGGCAATGTAATGCAGCTCCTTTCTTTTCAGAATATGGTTACAATGAATATACACACATTATTAATCAACCATCCTCCAATAATGATGAGAATCTCATTAGATATACAATTCATTATACTTTGGATGCCCATGCAATTAAGGAATGTGTCACTAAACACTGGAATATTCTTCAGTTAGAACCAGAGATTACAAGACTCATAACTGACCGTCCAAATTTTGCTTATAAAAATAAACAAAATTTACATAGATTATTATGCTGTAAAGAATATACCCAACAGAGCGATTTAGATTTAGTGGGTACTGTCCCATGTAATGGATGCAACTATTGTTGCTTTATATCAGATTCACATATTTTTGTTCACCCAGTTACAAGTGAAATATTTTATCTAAATGTTTATGCCAACTGTAAGACACAACATTTGATCTATTTAGCTAGATGTTCCTCATGCAATTCCTTTTACATAGGAAAACTGACAGAATGTTAAAGGAACGCATCAGGGAACATATTTATCAAATCAGAATAAAATCACAAGTGAATGCTTTATCCAAACACATTCTCAATACAGATATTACACATAAGTTTTCTTTTTCAGTGTTGCAAGTTTTACAACCTAACATAAGAGGTGGTGATGTTAAAAACATCACAGAAACAGTAGAGGCTCAATGGATAATAAAAACTAGAGCACACTGTTTCCCTGGTTTAAATGACAGGGTTCCTTTGAAACCCATGTTAAAAAGCAGAAGGCATAGGCCCAAATAATATGCAATCAGATATAAATGAATGAGTTCAAATATTAAGGACTTTTTTATAAGTAAATAAAAAGCTTTTAGTATTTATATAATAACCCAAAGAACTCAGCCAAGTGTAATGTCCATTGTTTTATATAACACTAGTATTTTTTATATGTATATACAAAAAATTTTTTCATGCATGTTTTTTTATTATTTATTATTATTTTTATTTTTATTTTTATGTGTTATGGATTGGTTGATTCATCAATTAATTTATTTAATTATATTATCAATATATATACACATGCATATTATTAAGTCCACAGGATGAATGTTTTATTTGACTGTTCATTTGCATGAGGAATGTAAATTCATGGAAATGGTTGTGAGTATACATACACATATACTCACTTCCATTTTTTGCACTATTGTATCATATGCACTATAGTATATTTAAGAATTTATTATATAATATTTAGAGCATTTTATTATGATATTTGCATTCTTATATATATTTTTTATTTTTTTCTTATCATATAATATCATAATATATATCACACATATTTTTGTTAAACAAATATATGCATCATACTTATGTGGCATATGACCATTATAATTATAGATGGATATATTCAGCATATTTTGTTTTTTTACATATACACCTTATTGTGAATTTATCTATGGATCATACCCATATAGAAATAGAACTGCTATAGATCCTTGTTAGATTGTATAGTATATTTTGCTTCTTTATATATATTAAGGAGCATAGGTGCATTTCATCATTTAAGTACATTTATATCCTTTAATGTTCACATACATATATACAATTTTCATATTCTTTTCATATCGATATATACATGTGTATATATATATACATTTTTTTACACATTTAGTATTTATAAATAGTATCATTTTTATTTTTATTTAATTCAAATATATGTTTATTGAAGCTAAATAAAAGGAAGAGTTTTTAAATAATGTAAATAATGTATTTAAATATTGTATTTATATTATATTAAGTAAGAATAATTGTTGTGGTTTACGTGCCCCTTTAAATGGTTTTGTTTTAACCGCCAAAATTCTTACAATTAGGTATAAAAGGTGTGTTTTTAAATGGATTAATTGTTGGTTTGAAAAAGCACTTGTTGCGAAAGCGCTTACCACTGTTCATTTGGGATCCAATAAATCTAATTTACTTTAAGAGATCTTTGAAGTCTTCCTGCTTTTAGAAAAACTAGTGTATTGGAAGTATTTGCTATTATTTGCAGTCTGGTCTGAATAGACCTGAACTTTTATTTGTTACAGCATTTGGTACGTTTACCATCCTCGAAGATTTGGCGGTTTGCTATCGGTCTGAAAAGACGCTATCTACAAGAGACAATTGGTTTATCGCTTACATTTTGCACCCAAAGCCCTTGAAGCAAGGCGTATGTAAGCGGAACAACTGAAGGGCTTGTATATGTCTCAGCTGCTGGTAAAACAGCAGCAAATTGCAACGTGAGGCAGCTTTATATAAATGAACGGTTTATTTTTTGTTGCTGCAGCTCTTGTTCTGTCACAGATGTGTTTATAGAGAGAGCTGAACTGGTTTCTTACAAGACATTTTCTAAAAGATATTTTGCTCTACATTTTCTTCTCGTTGCCATACCCGTCTACCAATGGGTGAAAAGTAGTCATTCAGATTACTTTCGGATACATTGACAAGTTGTGAAGGGACTGTATAGACCAACATAGAGGCAACGTTGTTTTCCAATGAAATAGGAGAACAGTAGATGCTTGGAATCCTTTTTCTAGCTGTTTGGACAAGGTCGTGAAAGGACTATACGAACCTACATAAAGGTAACTTTCATCCTAATGAAAAGATATTCTTTGTAGTGTAACATCATTGTTTTAAAATTCTTTAGACTATCATTAATAAGTTTACATAGAGCTGACACCAACATCTACTATTTTATTTTACACATAATGATGCATAGTGTTTGAAGATTTAACCCGCATCTATTTTAAAATAATGAGTTATACATGATTACGACTACATATATTCGCTTATACCTTTTTAAATGTTTGGTTAGCATGTATGCATTTTTTTATTTCTTATTGATGAAATTATTAAAACTTCCTTTGTAGTCTCCTATCTATTACTGCTATGATTGAGTCACTTTTTTATCCTGTTCATTTTATTTAGAATTACGAATATTATTTATGTCCACCTTTTTACCATCTTATTTTTTTTGTTTTTGCCATTTATCTGCGTGACTGCAGTGCATTCTTCATCTTTATTATATACATCTTCCAGTGGTATATTCCTTCTTATTTTATGCAGTCAAACCACCTTTTTTACATCCTTATTTCTGTGTACTTCAGTTCAAATGCATAGATAATTGATAAATGTATTTGCAACATATATTTAATATGTTAGCATCCACAGATTTGGTAATTATAAAATGTTCATGCAATGGCTCACTTGTATAATATAAATAGCAAATGAAACATGGCATACAAAATAGTCATATTCAAAATATAAAATAAAAATAATACAGCAATGTTTATAATAGGCTGACATCATAATCTGTAAAAATGAGTAGTTTATCGGGATTCACTCTATACCTAGTTCACTTTCATGGAGCATTTGTAGCATTCAACTTAAGGTTCTTGACACAACTCACCAAGATGGATTGGCTGGATATCAAAGTGTGCCATGGTAATGTTCATTTAATACTTTGTTTTTGGTTTAAAATGATTTGTTTCTCCTTTTGCATGCACTAGACTATCTATCTTTATGCCAGTCTGTCTTTCTCTCCCTCTCCCCCTCTCTCTCTGTCTTTGTATCTAACTACACATTTACATTTATTGACTGTGCTGTTTGACTGGCCATAGCACATTTGTATTGGAATCCCAGAAGAAAAGGTCCACTGTCCATAAATGCAAATTACAAAACAGACAACAATAAAACATTAACAAACAAAAATGTATAACAGTAAAAGGCAATATCAGAGAATACAATATATAAAACATTGTGTGATGATAGGGACCATTGGGAAAGTTGAGACTCTGATTAAGTTAACCCACTCTTCCAGAAAAAAAATATATAAAGTCTCCACGTCTTCATGTGCTTGAAAACATGCATCCCTTAATCAGTCCTATGTTTACTGAGTAAGACACATAATGACGGAAGAAGGTAACAAGTGAGAATACTATGCCCAAAACTGTTGTGACTACAGGGCAGTCCATTACAGAACTGTTAGGGAAGAATGGGTCTTTGTTAGGACAGTAACATTTGAAAGAGCGGTTGGCTTCTCCTGAGAGGGTGTATTTGGCACAAGAACAAGGTTTGTCTTTGTTTTACCACTGCTTTTTTACTTAACTAACTATACATTTAGCATTTCCTTTTCTGGAGGTGATAGAAAGTGAAGAGTTTTGATTTTCTCTCCCTAGAAACAATACATCATAGAGTTAGGAGGTATTAGATAGGAAATTTGATACCATTTTGTTAAGATTCCAATTTAAATGGCTATCCTGAAGTTGGCTTTGCACCAGTGCTGTAGATTCTCACTGTTACAGGATTTATCAGCACAGGACAATTATTCTCCACTGAATACTGCAAACATTTAACTGTGACTTTATAATTTAACAGTGAAAATTTTAATTCACTACCACAGTACAGAAGTATTTCTGCAGGGGGCTTTACCATCTCTGTACCCATGACTTGATTGATAACTTTGCACCATTACCCCTGCTACTTAATATCTATGTCTATATTTATCTATCTATACACGCACACAGACACACACAGACACACACACACATACACACACACACACACACACACACACACACACACACACACACACACACACACACACACACACACACTCTAACATCATTGAACCTTGGAGTAAGAGGAATTCTCTGAAATACTATAATCTCAGTATTAATATATTAACACAGTTGCACAAACATTGTACTGCAAATTGTTGCCTTTATCCTAATGCTCACAGCTAGATTAGAGTGGAGTCATCATTGCACTGTACTAGTTGTAGGTTACCCAAGTAGATCTGCATTTGTCTAACAAAACAAAGTCACACCTGAGATTTGTATTCTCGCCCTGCTGCACTTGTTCTACATTGAAAGGGTGTGACACACATTCATTTATAAGAATTCTTTAACAAATATCCATGGTACACAATTCTGAATCTTCAACAAAATTCAACAAAAGGACCTGTTTTAAGTATGAAGAAACAGTTAACCATGCAATAAGCAACCATGCGATGAGCTTCCTAGTTCAAGTCGCTTGTAAGTGGTCTACATTTTGACCATTTGTTCCACATAATTAAAGGTAATGCTCTATATTTTGGAGATGGAAGGTTGGGTGATAAGGAACAGGCTATCTTGATTTTTATTTTATTTATTTATTTTACATTTGTTGACTGGGAATGTCTAACTGAGCCGAAGCCCTTTCTCAGCAGAGACCCAGGGAGAAAAGCTCCAGTAAATAGATATAACATTTAGTCATTATTACAGGTAATATACAGGTGGAATAAGGCAATCAGCTAGCAGACTACAAGAGCATTTGTGAGAGTATACAGATTACATTTTGTCATAAATACTATTATTATAATATATAGAAAAATGTAAAAAACAGGTAGATTATAGTCAGAGCATTTTTAGAAGTAGTACGCAACATAGGAGTAGAATGTTAATTTTACAATTAAATCAAACAGGATGCAATAAAAGTATCAGAGAGAGAGGAAAGCTATTGATTAGTGGAGTGAAGCAGTGAGTTTTCAAGGTGGGTTTAAGCATTGGCAGACAATTTCCTGTTGAAATATTCTTTTAGAGTTAGTTTAAATTGTTTGGGATGTGTGAGTATTCGAATTTCGAGGGGAAGTTTGTTCTGTTCGATAGATGGGTGGTAGCTGTATAGGCTACACCCTGCTTTAGATTTTACCTTATAGATTTTTAAGAGGTCTTGGGAACAGCTGTGGAGGCTTCTTGAAGGAGTATAGTGAGAGATGATGGTGTGTAAGGCTGGACAGAAAGATTGCTGGTAGAGAATTGCGCATATGGTTTGGAGCTGGGAGAGAAGGAGCAGGTGGGGCAACTCAAGCCAGTTTAAATATCTTAGAGAGAGACAGTGGTGAGATCTATAGGATAGCCGAGTTGCAAATCTCGCTACTTTGTGGTATGTGGTCTCAAGTATAGTGAGGAGAGAGGAGTTAAGGTTAGTAAGGATTTGTGAGCAATATGTTAGGCAGGGAAGAAGGTAGGCATGAGTGAGGGCTATTCTAGCTTCCTGGGTGAGAAATATTTTATTTCTATAAAGTAGGCCTAATTTAAGGTGAGTTTTCCTGATACAGTTATTTATGCAAGGTCGAATTTTAGTTGATCATCGATTGTGATTCCAGGGAGATGAAGGATCTTCATCTAAGTTACTGGAAATGTAAAATGCCAAGCATGAAAATAGTGTGAGTTGTCAAATTCACAGATGAGAAAAGCCAGGGCATTCTAATTGGGGCTAGCAATACACCTGTATTGCCATCAAGCAATGTTAGCACTGTATTGTATAACCAGCAGATGTACAAAGTACAGTACAGACTTTCAAGGGAACTCAGCCATGTCAGTTTTACAGATAGTAGACAGTGTGGTAAAATAAGAGGCAGTAGCAAAGTGATATGTCTACACCACACCACTGACAAAAATTCTGAGACATGTGTCTCTATCCTGCTGTTTATCATATGCATACCAATGGTGTGCTATGCAGGATTGCCTTAATGTGGTCTAGGGAACACTAACAATGACAAGTAAAATGAGAGGCCCAACATAATCAGCCAGAATTCAGCTAGATATTAAGCATTTATATCACGTTATCAAAAGATGAAAATAGCGAACGCTATTTCATCGAACCTAAAATATCTAAACCACATAATATCGAACATTCAGAACAGCGAATGTTTTCCTTGGGAAAAAATTTGCTATTCCAAAACACATACATGCAACACAAGCACTCCTAAAAAACATCAATACACACACATACACTTATAATCCTACAACTAACCCTAAACTAAACTATACATACACTACTATCTATCCACTTACCTTAACCCAAACCCTAAGGTCCGCCACTATCGCACACTCACCTAACCTGCGCACTAACCCTAACTCACTTAACCTACCCCTAAACCTAATTCACCTAACCCGTGCCCTAGCCCTAACTCACCTAACCCACGCCCTAACCCTAACTCACCTAACCCGTGCCCTAACCCTAACTCACCTAACCCGTGCCCTAATCCTAACAACCCCACAATCGCACACTTACTTGAACCTGACCTGTAAATCGCCACCACAGCGCTGAAAATAGTGAAGCCACAGAACCGGCCAACCAAATTCTTTCCCTAGAAAAGGATTCGGTGTTCTGCAGCTTTGTTATTTTTAGTGTTCGATTAAAACTGGTCAATATCAGAACATTTGAAGTTTGAAAACTTCGATATTCTGATATAGACCTGGTATCAACAAGTGCTGCAGTCATTGAATGTGCCACCAGCATAATCATTACACAAGTGCTATATGTCCACATACCCACACTGATGTGTGTTGTGACTTCTTTCATCTACATGTAGCTAATCTATGTGTAGCTAAGGAGAAGGAAGTACTATGTACATCCCATCATGTTTTCTGGTACATGACAGCAAGGTGAAGGATGTCCAATCCAGTTATAGACAGAGACTAATACTGAGACTAACTCAGCACTATTTCAGTCTGCAACGCATGTAGTCATTCTAGCGTGTTTAGACAGTGGCAGGTACTGCAGACATATCTATAATGCACTGAAAGCAGTCAATGCCATGTATAACAGCAGCATATTGAAGAATTACCAATGACATCCCAAATGATTACCCTGATGGCAAGTGCTTTGCAAGATCTGTATTCCATACATAATGCTTCTGTGGAACAGAACACTATCAGTATACACATATTGGTCTTGTCCCTCTGTTTCCTATGGAATGTCTGGGTGACAGTATACACTAATGCACTTTGCTGTATGGGCACAGACCTACTGGGGACTGGGCTAGTAATGGGTGTGGATTGGCTTCCTGTCAGTTTCTTCCTCATTTGTCTTGACCATGGGTGGACACTTGCTAGAATGTACGCAAAAATACTGCCCTAGCTGATCTATCTGTGTGAAACCCAGTTTATGTAGTTCTGCATTAGTGGCTAGTTCACACTTTCTCCATGATCTGGGCAGGCTCTATGCTGCCATACCCTTTGTACATCTTCAAGTATAGCTGTTACCCAAAGTAGGTGAGGCACATTTGACTGTGCCAAGTGCAGATTAACATTTACACAACTGACAGCTGGGAGGCACTTGGACATGGTGCCATACCGTGTATGTCAGTTATATAGTGGACAGTGTCTAAAGGGGAGCATTTCTCTTAAATTATTATGACTGTTTATGGTTTCTGAAGAGTATTGACCATCGCCATTCAGTTTAGCTCAGGCATAGGCAAGTACTAGACTAGCTGCCCTCATGGACCATTTTAAGTAAAGCCAATTTTCCTTGCTGAGAATCAGACTTTGTAGCTCTTGATTGTGAGGTAAACACTTTAAGCATTACACCAAACCTCACTTCTTAGAGAAATACTCTTGCCGTTGTGTATTAGAAATGATAACATGAATGCAAAAAATGAAGCAGTTTGATTACATGAAGGGTTGGAAACTAACAGTTTCTACACAAAAGCACTCTGTAACTGTAGCTATGAGCAAAAATATGTTTATAATAGGCCTGTCTAGATATGTAAACCACATTTAATTGTATTATAAACAGGAGCTTGCCATCTGCTACTGAAACATCACAAATGAAACAGCCAGTCAGCTGATAAATAACAATGACTATTCATACATATTCATTTTTTTTTCTAATTTAGAATATGTTTTTAAAGTATCCTTTTCATTTATCATATTCTTTACAATATTTCACATTTATATTAAGACTTCATAATGCATTTTGTTTTAGAATGATGGCATGCATTAGGTTATATATTACTTAGCCTTTTTTATAAGGGATACTTTTTTCTCAGATGTAGTGTGCCCCAAAGTATTGGTGTTTAGTTGTAACGTGGTAATGCCAAAAAATAAACAAAGCATTTCTTTTTCTGTAAAGTTGGATTTTCAAACAGTGGTAAGTCACAAAAGGAGAAATGGAAAAATGACCTGTATACAGACCAGAGGTATAACAGGACTATTCAAACAGAATGGTTTTGTTGGCCTCATCTACTTTAAACTTTAAAGCTACTTTCACCATTTTAAAAAATATAGGCACAAATATGCATTCTGTCATGCAGAAAGTACAGTACTCTTACCATAAATGTAGATGTTCAAGTATGTTCACTGTTACAGTCATTACTGTAGGGTTCTTCCTGCTGGCAGCAGCCCTCGATCGGCCAGAGTCCCAAAGTCGGGTCCGACGTTGGCTGAAGTTGCTCCTGCCCTGACGTCAGTGCGCCAGGGGTATAAAGACCTCAGCCAATGCCATTTTCCCCAGTTTTTCTTGCCCCAGATGTCAGGTGCCCAAAAATAAAGGCCAAAAGCTTAATCAAAAGAATAAGCAAACATAAACCAGAACATTTCCAAAAATCGCCAGCAAAAATACCTCAGAGAAAAAAGAAATGTCAAGGAGACACAGACAGCACTCAAAGAACAACAAAAGAGGGGATAGGAGGGAGGGTAACCCTGACTGTAACAGTGAACATACACGAACATCTACATTTATGGTAAGAGTACACAACTGTACTATGTTCATCGTGGTTCACTGTTACAGTCATTACTGTAGGGTTGAATCCCAAAGCTAAGAAAGGGTGGATGGTGGAGAAGGAACAGAAGGGGCGGCTACAAAACCCTGCAGGACTGCAGAGGCAAAGCCTGCCCTAGATTTAGAATAGATAGGGAGGTTGTAGTGCTTATAAAAAGTATGCACAGAACTCCAAGTTGCAGCTTCTAAGATCTCCTTGGTAGGAACTCCACTGAGAAAAGCTGCCGAAGTGGCAGTAGCTCTGGTAGAATGTGCTCTAACATTAACAGGCACTGGTTTACCATGATGAGAGTAACAGAACTTGATGCAGTGGGCAATCCACTTAGAAATAGTTTGCTTAGTGATTGCTCTCCCCTGTGAAGTAGAAGCATAAGCCACAAACAATTGGTCAGATTTCCTGAAAATCTTGGTCCTGTCCAGGTAAAAACGAAGCTGCCTGTGTATATCCAAAGACATGCATCTGGAGCATTTCTCCCCGGGCCTCCGCTGAAAACAGGCTCTGTAGAACCTAGTCGAACTTTCCCGGTCAACAAATGTTAAATAAAAATAAATACGTTCCTCTTCACTTTGAGGATTAGGATAAAAGGTAGGTAAATGAATAGTCTGATTCAAGGCTACTTTGAAACCACCTTAGGCATAAAGGTGGGATTAGTCCTCAGGGACACCCTGTCCTGATGAAAAATAATAAAGGGTTCCACAGACATGAGAACTTGTAATTCTGAAACTCTTCTGGCAGAGGTAATAGCTAAAAGAAAAGCAGTTTTCCATGATAAAAACTTTAAATCTGTGGAAGCTGCAGGTTCAAAAGGAAACAAAGTTGAGATCCCAAGTAGGAACTGGTGCTCTTAAAGGGAGCCTTATATTCTTTGTCCCTCTGAGATATTGCTTAAGTAACAGATGAGAAAATATTGGGGGATCCGTATTGTAATGTGCAGAAATAGCAGAAGCATGAATTTTGATAGATGCAAACGATAGGCCCTTATGTAACATCTCTGTTAGGTACTGTAAAATCAGAGGAATGTTTGGAACTGCAGAATCAAAACCCTGGGCCTGAGTCCAGGAGCAAAATCTTTTCCATTTACCTGCATACGATTTCTTGGTGCTGGGCCTTCTAGCTTCAAGGATTATGTCCAGTACCTGTTTGGTAAGGGTAGAGCTGTTTAAAAACCCTGGATCCGCCAGGCTGCTAGATTCAGAGTTATGACATGGCTGTGCAGGATCTGGCCATCTCGTTGAGACAGTAGATGTGGAATTTGTGGCAAAATCCAGGGTGGACCCTAAGCCAGGTTCATCAGGGAGGAATACCAGAATTGCCGAGGCCAGTTGGGAGCCAGTAAAGTCATTTGCGGTCTGTCCTGTTTGATTTTCAGAAGTACCCATGGTAGAAGAGGCAAAGGAGGAAAAGCATATACTGAGAGGTGCTTCCAACTGAATGATAGGGCCTCCACTTTCCATGCTAACTTGTGGTAGGTCTTCGTGCAGAATGTTTGAAGTTGATGGTTTTGGGGAGATGCAAAAAGATCTATGTCCGGGCACCCCCACACCTCCATTATCGTCCTGAATATCCAAACATCCAACATCCATTCATGTGGATCTGAAAGATTTCTGCTTAGACTGTCTGCCAGAGTGTTGTCATTTCCTGGCAGGAATTGAGCTTGTAAGTCCACCTTGATGGCTAGTGCTGAGTTCCACAGAGCCATGGCCAATCTGCACAGGGGGTAAGAGTGAGAGCCTCCCTGCCTGTTTACGTACCACATCACCGTAGTGTTGTCCTTCTTTATCAGTAATTGCCCCGGTAGAATAAGATCTTTGAAGGCTGTCAGGGCATTCTGTACAGCTAGCATCTCCTTCAAATTTATGTGCAGATGCATTTGGTCCTCTGTCCAGGCACCCTGAAGACATTTCCCTTGCATGTGGGCTCCCCATGTATAATCCGAAGCATCCGTCGTTATGATTTGATTGGCTGGAATGGGACAGAAAGGCCTCCCCTTGTTCTGGAGACAGGCCTTGGCCCACCAAAGAAACTCCTGCCGGAGACAAGGCAAAATTGTGATCACTGTTTCCAAACTGTGGCAATGCTGAGACCATACACTCTTGAGGTACCACTGCATCTTCCTCTTATGCAGCCTTGCATATCGTATTAACAGAATGCAGGATGCTATGTAACCCAAAGCCTGCAGAATTTTTCTTGCAGACAGCTGACTCATTAAAGCCAGATTTTTGAAATAAGAAGCCAGTTGCACTTTTTTGTCTGGTGTCAAATAAGCCATCTGGGTTGCAGTGCTCAAAAGCGCCCCCGGGAAAGTAATCTGCTGCGTGGGCACCAGGTTTGATTTCTTTAAGTTCACAGTGAACCCTAGGCACAAGAGAAGATGCTGCACAAATGCTAGATGCTGAAGTAAAGTCTCCTTGTTGTCTGCTTGAATGAGACAATTGTCCAGATAAGGGTATATTTGAATTCCCTTCTGTCTGCAAAATGCCATTACTGGTGCCAGGCACTTTGTAAAGACCATGGGCACAGTAGATAAGTCAAAGGGCAGCACAGAGAACTGGTAATGCTTCGAGCCCGCTTTGAATCTCAGGTACCTTTTGCACTCTTGCCGTATGGGAATATGCAAGTAAGCCTCCTTCAAGTCCAAAGTCACCATCCAAGCGTTCTTGCTCAGCATAGGCAGCAGCTGCTGCAGAGTGAGCATCTTGAATTTTGGAATTTCTAGGAAGGTGTTCAATATGGAAAAGTCCAGGATTGATCTCCATGTGTTTTCCTTCCTAGGAACCAGGAAAAGTCTTGAATAAAACCCTTGCCCCATTTCTGAATCTGGTACAAATCCTATGGCCCTCATATCCATGAGGGACCGAACTTGCTGTTGTGCCTCTGCCCATTGATGCTTTGGCAGATCTGGCCATCCATTTGATTTTGGCAAGTTATGGAAATGAAACTTGTAACCTCTTGAAACTATGTCCAGACCCCATTTGTCTTGGGTTATGCGGCTCCAATTGTGATAAAAAAGAGAGATTTTTCCTCCCAAAGGCGCATCCAGGAGGGGAGCCCCTGGAGCTAGTAAGGGAGAGTCATAATGACTGTTTCCTGTAAGGTTGTGACCTATCTTCTCCTCCCTTGGGAGAGGGGGCACTCCACTGCTTATTTCTGAAAGGGGGCTGCGCCTGACCTCTACCTCTGGAACGCCTGTATCTGCCTCTCTGAGGTCTGTCCAAGCTTGGAAAGGACCAAGGTTTAGCTGGCCAATTCCTGCTAAATCTAGGGGGTGTACCTGTAGAAAATCCTTAATCGTCTGCATAGATTTGGCTTTGTCTTCCATTTTCTTCAATACTTCCTCAGCTTTGGCCCCAAACAAAACATTGTGCTGCAAAGGGGCATCTAAAAGTTTTGCTTTAACCTGCTCAGGCAAACTTTGCTCCTTTAACCAAGCATGCCTTCTAATAACTGCACCAGTTGCTGCAGCCTTGCATGAAGCCTCCAAAGAATCAAAACCACAGTGCAGGGTATGTTTACCCACCTGCTCAGTAGCATGCAATAAATCCTGTAATTCCTTATTGTCTGTACCACCAGAAACAGCAGACATCTTTTGCTTTAACACAGACAAAAGGTATTGCTGATATTTCAACATATGAAATTGACAATTCAAAGCTCTAATAGACAATGTAGCAGAAGTATAAACTTTTTGCCCCATCTTTCCAAGGCTCTGGACTCCCGTCAGAGGGAATAGGATTCTTAGCAGAGGCCACTTTAACACCCTTAGGGCCCTGAGAAATAGTTTCTGGATCAGCTGAAGGATTCTTAAAAAGATATTTGTGGGAGTCTGGAACCCTATAATACCTATCCTGTTTGACAGGAGCAGGAGGAAAAGAATCAGGAGAGAGAGATGCATCTGTAAAAACATCATCCACAATGTCCAATACAGGGGAGCAGAAGAAAATCCCTAAGCCTTTTCTTGGATTCAGAGTATTCCCACCCTTCCCAGTGAAAATGCTCTCTAATATCATGCAAAGTTTCCCCAAATGAATAATCCTCAGGAGGAGAGGCCGAAGGAAGGGATTCTTCAGCATCAGAATCCTCATAAGGAGGGAAGGAATAATCCTGCTCAGAGGAAGAAGCAGAAGAAATCGAAACTTGATCTGAGGAATCATAATCTGGCTCTAGCCTAGGTCTCTTGTCAGGAGGGGGATGAGAACCCCTGATCATAGTTAACAGGTCTTCAGCCATTTTAAGCATCTGTTTTTGAGGTCTAGGGCCCTGAACAGAAGGTGCCTGTGCATGCTGCTTTGTCTTTGCCGGAGCCTTAGTCTTTGCCTTTGTCCTTGACTGCAAAACTGGAGTCATCTTTACATGAAGCTGTGTAGGCCTAAAAACTCCCTCAGAAGCCGGTGCCTGCACAGCGGCTCTGGACCCATCTGAGGGAGCATTATCCGGAGGTCCAATCCCTGGAAATTCTGAAGGCCCCATCGGCTCCTCACGGGAGTCAGTACAGGCAACCGGTTCAAAAGTGGCAGACGACAGGGGCTGCGAAAGTGCCTCACTGATGACCAATGAACCGGCAACTGGCTCTGGTTGAATAAAGTCGTCCACTTTGGACCTCGGAGGCCTGTCTTTATCCTTGCACCTCTTATACACTGCAGTAGCCGGATAAGAATCCGACGACATATCATAATTAAATCTTTTTCTAAAATAATAGAAGGCAAAATCGTACCTTCGCCTAATAGTTCGTTGATTAAACTTAGCACAAAACCTGCAATTAGCTATGTCGTGGTCAGGACCTAAGCAAGGTATACAGTAAGAGTGAAAATCCTTATGAGGTATTTGCTTCCCACAAGAAATACAGTTAACTATTTCTGACATCGGACTGGAGCAAGAAAAAGGTTTCCCCAACGGGGTACTTAGCTTAAAAGAAGTCTTCAATACAAAAGCCACCAAAAATAAACAGGAGTCGGCTGACTGGCACTTGCGAACTGCTTTGCTGCGGGCACCGCACGGCAAGAAAGACTGGGGAAAATGGTGTCGGCTGAGGTCTTTATACCCCTGGCGCACTGACGTCAGGGCAGGAGCGACTTCAGCCGACGTCAGACCCGACTTTGGGACTCTGGCCGATCGAGGGCTGCTGCCAGCAGGAAGAACCCTACAGTAATGACTGTAACAGTGAACCACGATGAACATCATTTAGTAGGACTAGGGCTAAGCCTTGGCATGTTAAAGCAAGCAGTTGTAACAGATGATCTTCCTGTTTTGAAGCCAGTTTGATTTCTACAATGTGTATCTGCATGTATGTGATGATGAGAACAAGTCTCTGAAAGCAGGTACTTGAATCTACTGAAATTAGTCTTGGCTAACTAAGACTGAAATAAGCATGAAATGATTTTCAGATTTTGGCTATTCAAGATCCCTGACTTCCTGTAGTGTTCATTTTCGCTAGGCACTTGAAACTGTTGAATTCTGCCTAGTTGACAAAAACGAACATAAATATGGAAATTATTTCCTGATTTTGAAATATGTAAGATCTGTAACTTCCAATGGTGCTTCCCATTTGCTGATCTCTCTGTTCTGGTGATTATTCTGTTCTGGTATTATATAGGAAGTAGACAGTTTTTTTCTGCTTGAGACATAGGAGTTATTTCCACTAAGGAGAGTGATGTTTTAAGAAGGTTGTAGCCATACACCCTATTTATAAAAAATAAGCACTTCAGGTCAAGGCACTTTCCTTCCATCAACTGTATCTTTATGAGGCATTTTGTGTAGGTGAATGATGAATTAGTATGAGTTTATTTTAAATGCGTGTTTGGGTTAAGTGATGAATGTACTCCTTAACCTTGATATTTGTATCAAATCTACAATGAAATTAAAAATATAATTTAATGCTTTTAGGCTTTCCAAAGTTAAGGTTTGCAGGCTTAATTGTTAAAAGATGCCTCCCTCTTGCTGGCCTCAAGAGTGGAAGAGAGAATTAATTTTAAATAAGTTTTCATTAATGTATGTTTTTTTCATTAGCAAATAAGTATGCAATAAATTCAGGATGTAAAGCTTTATGAACACTACTGTATCCTGTGTAAATATAGCAATTTTGGGGGTCAAAATAGTAAACTTTTAAAAAGAAAAAAATATATATGATTGCAAAAGCCCTGAGAATATTAATAACATAAAAGAGGCTTGGTCATTTTCTGTACCAGTGTATTACAAATCATTTTAAGTTTTCAGTCCTTTTTTCCTTTAAAAATAAAATAGAAAAAACTATTTCAGCTGCAGAATCCAATATAAACTCCTCGATGTGGAGAACTGAGAGTGCCTCTTGGGCTTAGAACTGCACAGTTTTGGAACTATTTGTGTGGGACATTATTGCAGTTATAAGAGTGCTTGTATTAATTAATCATTCTTGAATGGCCTGGATAATTTGAATGTCATCCTGTTCTTCATAAATCTTGCTGATATAAATGTGTGTTGATTACTAGGTTCAAACTAAAAGTTGAAATATAAACCATTTAGAGCTTGTCTGGGTTAATGTAATTTACATATGATTAGAACTGTGTCAGACAATTATTCAAAGACCGGAACCATAGTGATAAAAGCTTGAAGGATGATCTGCTGTTGTAAAACTCATGACTGGTATGTTGTCTTAGTAAAGTATTTGTTTTCCATTTTTCTTCCTTCTAGCTGATGCAGCAACAAGCAGCCCTGGTTGCCGCCCACAGTGCCTACCTCAATCCTATGGCAACCATGGCTGCTGTCCAGATGCAGCACATGGCCGCCATTAACCCCAATGGGTTGATTGCAACTCCTATCACTCCATCATCAGGTAGGAGTTTGCATGCTTGTGCACATATTCTGTTGTATAAATTCACACATACCAATGAACAGAATTTGTGAATCAATTATTAGGCTTTAGTTTGAAGCAATAGAAGATGAACTATTAGCTAAATAACTGCGTAATGTAAGAAAAGTAAATGCAAAAAAGCAATGACTTCTTGTATTATGATAAAGCTTAGAAAGTACATTCTTAGTAAGAATGGAGCCTTTTCCTGACTTCATAACATATTTTTGTGTTGCTTGGATTTTTTTTTTTTAGTTTTTCTTTGATGCATGCCATCTGTTTTGTAAAACACTGGTAATAGAGTTCAGCCACTGTGAATTTAGAAAGCCAATCTTATGGAGGCAGTTGATCTGTGTTTATAGGAGCTACATGTTGCAAGATTTTCACATGCAAACAATTCAGTTACCAAACCACTTTTTCATGTCAGGACCAGTGATGTTACATTATGGTTGACTTAAGGGTATTTCCTTTATCAGACTATATTTGAAAAGAAGAAATAAGAAGCCAATTATTTAATGGCTCAGTTTTTATAAAGAACTGATAGCAATAGAGAGGGAAAGTGGGATGCAATATTACCCATGTGATGAACAATTTGCCTTCAACTATTATATTAGGTGTTTGAGTGAAAGGTAGGAATGGATGAATTAACCATTCACACTCAGAGGATGAGTTATTAAAGGTCTCATTGTCATTTGTCAGTCAGCTGTTGTTTCCCAGCAAGTCAACAAGAAGTTGGCTTTTGAAATACTTAGCAGCAATATTTGTGTGACTGTCGGTGCAGGCACATATTTGACCTGGCACATTGCATGATGTGTACTATTTAGGAGTGGAAACTTCAAACAGGACATTACATTGTGTGCGTGTGTGTGTGTGTGTGTGTGTGTGTGTGTGTGTGTGTGTGTGTGTGTGTGTGTGTGTGTGTGTGTGTGTGCATGTTTGGGGGGTACTATAAAATGAGAATGTATGAGACAGTTGGTAAGTACAAATCAGAGAAAGTATGAAGAAAATTTGGCAAAGAGAAATTAATGCAATGGCACTTCAGTGCATTGAAATTCTTTCAGAAAAGTTTTTTATTGTCATGAGCAATATACTTTTGTATTTATCAAACTTTTCACATTTTTATCTGTGTATTGTATCAAATGTATTAGCTAAAGCCAGGCACTGGAATGTGCACTATAGTTCATGTGATAAGTTTGTTGCTCAAGGAATGGTGTGTTTCTAGAAGAATTGTTGCATTCTGGGAAAATATCTTTTTAGCTCCAATGCAGTCTACTGTTGGTATCTGTTCTATACCCCCTTGAACCCTTTTGTTCCCTTTGCCTGAGTGGAAAAATCATGCCATAAGCCTTGCAGCAAGTGGACACATCCTTTCCAGAGCAAGTGAGATTTTCCTGGTCTATAAATACTGTCAGATCACTACTAATAGGGGAGAGAGCAAGAGAGAGGAAGATGGGGAAGGTGGCATTATGTATATGATGTGATGGTGGGAATTTTGGAAGAGTGAGGAGAAGGAAGACACTAATTAGGGTGAAGCAAGGCTGTAATGTCATGCACATCACTGTACAGAATGATGCACCTACTCCAACCCTCCTACTATGCTAAAGAGACTCACCGATCTCCTGCAGGAAGCACCTGGCTGCAAGCAGAACCCACAACCTCTCACCATGGGATTGTCAAGTTGGTAAAAACAGGTCACTCTCATTGCCCTACCCAGCTCCAACAGCACCTAAGCCACTAATCCAATATGGGTCAGCTGAAGTGCATTCAGAGTTCCATCCCTCTGTGCCACAAAGCTGGGCCCTGGAAAAACAATATTTGGACAGCTTCTTGGTTGTTGTGTCTTTCGGGTTTTCCCAGTTAGGGATCACCACAGCGGAACTCCGGTCCGCTAATGATTGGCAGCAGATTTTTACGTGCCGAGTTGCCAGCTCTGACGCGCAACCTTCAACGAAGGTACGCCCATTCACGCATGTCTCCACAAAGAAGACGCTCTAGCTGAAAATCAAACAGTACGACGTCTTACTGTGAGGTGACAACACTACCGCAGCACCACCACCGCAGTTTGCAAAAAAATAATAGAGTCAAAGAACAATAAATAGTTTTTGGATAGTATCCTCAGTACAACCCATTATAATTGCCCTAATCTCTGTCTTAAAAGAATTTGCTACATTGCCATTCAAACTCTGCCCTTTTTGAGCCAGTCTGGAGATTTAGAAGGATAAAACCCTGACTTTAGCCCAGCCAACTCGGGTTTGATTAGTGGGTCAGGTGGTTTACTGAACAGCAGGGAGGGATGTGCACTACTATCCCTGGGTGGATGAAAGTTCTGTGGGCATGTCTGACAATGTCACTATCAGACAGTGTCCAAAGGGGGATTAGGATGGGGACATGGCTGAACTACTGCTGAGATGGGGCAAAATGTTGCGTTTATCCATTGCAAACCTGCCCCTGGACTATACCACAGGAACCACAATGGAGGGGGAGTAATGGGTTAGGTCATAAGAAAAGAAAAACTATGGCTGTTAGTGGTTTAACCACCTGAATGCCCTTAGGTCCTGCCAGCAGGGGTAAGAGGTGGCTGGTTGACCTGGTGAAGGATGTGGTTACTGAATAGGGAACTACAGAATAATGCACAGGGGAGAAAAAGCCCTTTCACATCCCCCCCAAAAAGTCTGCCCTTTCTATGTTAGGATACTGGCACTAAAGTGATTCATAAGTGATGTTTGTTATTCTCACTGTTGCAGTAGCATATGGGTGTATCCTATCAATGATAAAGCAACCAACCAGCTTTCATAAGTTTTGATTCCCTCCCACACTGCCACTCTGGCTGCTTGTATAAGTTAACTCCCTTTTGGAAGGAGCCATATAAACAGCCAGAGTGACTAAAAATCTTAAGTATCTTGTGCCCCCTCATGCAGATGCTGTTGTAAGGCTTCTTAGGAGACAGCTGTCAGCCTAAAGCTTCCTTCTCTACAGATAAGTCCCCTTTTGGGAACCCTTCCACACTTACATGTACTTCTGAGTACTTTTTCTTTTTTTATCTATTTTTTGACAGAAATGCAGTATGCCTCTTTAAGACTACCAGCTTTGTATCTGTTCCCAAGCAAATATGGTAGTCAGTAGACATTCCTCAAAGTAGAAAGTCTGCAACCAGCGAAAAAACAACCAATAAAGTTCACACACAATAATCCGCTGTATTGGGTGGTAGGGTCCCAAGAAGACTTCACAAATTTCTCTAAAAACACAATTTATTGGAAACACAAATAATCCGGTTAAGCGCTTTCATCTAACATATTAGACTTCATCAGAACACCATTTAAAATTGCAACCTGGGTTATATACCATTATAAACCAATCAAACACTTAGTATAATCAATCAATTAATTCCTAATTACAAAATACAAATCTCTTAAAGTGCACTGTGCATTCAGTTGAACACTGTCACTCTGTTTAAAAAAGTATGTTAAATAACTACCTTAATACTATATAAAATCACTAATGAATAAAACCTACTCATAAATTAATTATATATTTAAAAATATATGCATTCCACAATACAATTCATCGTACTTCTGAATACATGTACAGTTTATGCCTTTAGTTCCAAAATGGGCTTGATAGATATGCTGTCATTTATTCCGGGGTGTACTGTTGAATTTAACAAAATTTGCCATTTAATTTCTCTTTCCCCTAATTTTTTCCTGATGTTACCACCTCTGGGATTGACAAGTATATGTTCTAATATGGTAAACTTAAACATTTCACAACAAGGACTTTTGACAAGATGTCTATATAATCCATTAGTTATATATTTTTTCCTAATGCAATAAAAATGATCATGTATTCTATTCCTTAGACATCTGTCAGTTTTGCCAACATAAAAACAAGAACATTTTGTGCATTTGGCTAAATAAATCACATGTTGTGTACGACAATTCCCATTCTGAAACTTTAATAAAGTTTGATTAATATCTTCCAATTTTAAAGTAGCGTCTTCCATAATGGCAAAACATTGATTACATTCTCCACATTTATGTGTGCCCCCCACTCTTTTGCTGTATCTACTATTGTTTACCTTCCTGTCAAATTTATTAAGATAGATCTTGTTTTCTGTACAAATACAGGGTGCTCACCTAATAAAGTGTAAATATTCTCATCTGTTTTCATAATATTCCAATTAACTGTTATTATATTTTGAATGTGCTTAGAATAGATACCATATTGCAGTATACATGCCCGTTGGAGCAGATTTGAATTATTAATGGTATTACTGTTCATGGTTACAGGTTCCCCTAATCCATTTCCTAATATGGGTTTATACTTTTTACCTCACTCATCCTTTACATATTTAATAGTATTATCAATAAGAATAGTAGGGTATCCCCTTTTCCTAAACATACTCCCAGTATAATCAAGTTCCTTGACCATGTTGTTAAAATCTGATGTTATCCTTGCTGCCCTAATACATTGTCCCTTTATAATACTGGTCTTTTGATTATAAGGGTGGCAACTGGAGTATTGTAAGTATGCGTTACTGAAGGTGCTTTTTCTGTGTATTTTGGAACAAAACCAACCATTTTCTATGGATATGTATGTGTCAAGGTATAATATACCCTTTTTATCACAATCATATGTGAATTTCAAATAATCACTGGATGAATTTAAATACTTAAAAAAAATCTCCAAATCATTCATAGAACCATTCCATAGAATGAAAATATCATCCAAAAATCGAACATAACAGCTCATGTAACTGTACCATTTGCTTTTAAATACACATTTTTCTTCCCAGTTTAACAAAACTAAGTTGGCAAAAATAGGTGCGCATGCTGCACCCATTTCAACACCATTACTTTGTCTACAATATTCACCTTAATAAAAAATATAGATGTTAAGTTGTCTCTCTCGCCTTCATTCTTGCTGGTTGGGTCCGGAGCCGATCCTCGGCTCTGACTCGGCCATCTACTAAAGCTCGAGAGCTATTTACTGGCTCGAGGCCTCCCCATATCTCACAATGCTTGGCGCTAGATACCCAGATCTCGTTTGCCGCTTCAGCTACGAGGTTGCGTCTTTACTGACTCAGGTCGTACTAATCTTTTTTGGTTTTATTAGCTTAAAATCTACCTTTGTATTTTTCTTATATGTAGATAGTCTTTCCCTTTTAGTATAATTAGACTGTGTATCCCATAGTTTGTCCCACTCAGGAAACTCGTTTTTTGTTAGAGAGTTTCTACCCCCCCCCTTGTTTCTTCTCTTTACTGGCTAACCCCACCCTTTTTTGTACCTAATAGGAGTAGTGTTTAACCTTGTAATATTTGTATATATATTTATATTAGTGCATAGCTTTTGTTGTTATTAAGTGTGGTGTGATAGTTTTTGTTGTTATTATTGTTAGTTTAACTAGTGCAGGTGTGTGACTGTTCCTGTGTGCCTTGTTTAAGCACTAGTTTAATTTTCTCTCTTTGGTATCCCCTTCTAGTATGTCCAAGGATACCAAAGTTTCAGACTTCAAGAAGTGTGACTCGTGCTGTCAGAAGATGTCTCTGATGGACGGTCACACTTCTTGTGTTTATTGCTTGGGTTCCCTACACCTGCAGTACTCCTGCTCGGTCTGTCACGCCTTCAGCCTGAGAGTCCTGCAGGAGCATAGGAACAAGCTTATTTTGAGAGGCTTACTTAAGCCAGAGGGATCCCCGGCGAAGCCTCAGTCGGGGAAATCCTTAAAGGTCGCCAAGCTGTCGGCTCAGAGCTCGGAGCCATCACTGGGCAGAGCATCTGCCTCTTCTTCGGTTCTAGCTGGAACTGACATCTCTGGACCTCAATCGGCTCTGGTTTTATTGTCGGAACCATCTTTGGGCCGAAAACATTCTAGGTCCCCTTCCCTAGAATTGGTTTGTTTGGCTCCGAGGTCACCATTGCTTCAGTCTGAACGAAGCCATAGGTCCCACTCCTCTCGGTCCTCCAGGCTATCCGATCATGACTTGGAGAGGGTGGTCAGTAGACTCCTTAAATCGCAGGCCCTGGCCAAAATGTTAACCAGCCCTTCTCAACAGACTATGGCTGTCCCTGTGTCTTCAGCAGTTCCTCCTCCGGCTCCCCCTTTTGTGTTCAGAGCCGGAGCTGGTTGGGGGCTCGAATCTTGGAAACGTCGGAGCTGATACCACACCTTTCGGATCCTTCGTCAGCTCTGATCTCTTCATTGGTTCCTTTCCTGGAGGGATCTGGGTGCCAGGACTCCCTCGTCGGCTCCGAGGGGGTGAGTGGCATCGGACCCTTGTCCGACCCCATTCTCCCTCTCGGGGCTTCGGTGCAGGTGAGCTCGGCTCCGACATCGGCCTCAGAGCCATCCATCTCGGTACCGGGAGGGATTCACGTCTCTTCAGAGCAGGGACCTTCTACTCTGCCCAATAGGGACATCTTCGAGGTCATGAGGAGCGTGCTGACTCCTGAGTCGGCTCCTCGATCGGCCCCGTCGGCTCTTCCCCCCCATGGTGCCTGCATCGGTCTCTGCCTACCCTTCTGACCCCAAGCATGGAGAACAGATGCTCCAGGTCACCCCATTGGGCATATCTTCCTCTTCCGAGGCCTCCCCTGATCATTCAGAGGACCCCCTCAGAAGAGAAAATGTAAGAGGAAACATGTCGACTCCCCTGAGTCAGTCACGTCTGATACCGACTTGGAGGATTCGGAAGGGTCCCCAAGATCCCCCTCTGAGGATGTCTCTTTTTCAGACATCCTAGAGATCCTTAAGCAGAGGGGGAACTGGACTGCCCTTAACCCTTCTGAGGACAAGTCGGTATACCTGGATGCGTTTGGTTCTCACCCTTCCACCTCCTGGGTGTCTCCACCCTTCGACCCGCTGATGGAAGTAGTGGCTCGAAGGGCGTGGTCAGCCCCGGACACAGTGGAACCAACTCTCCGCAGGCCCACTAAGTTCATTACAGCCCCACCCAACAAACATTTTTTGCAAAAAGTGTCCCTGTTGATGCTATGGTGGTTGCAGCAGCCACAAAGAAGGAGTTGGCTGACCCTTCAGTGCCTGTCCATCCACCTAATAAAGAGTATAGGACAATGGACAGGTACAGGAAGCGGATGTTTTCCTCAGTGACTTTTTCCATGCGGTCGCTGAATTATCTGTGCCACTTCACCCGCCTTCATAGGGATCTTCTCAAGGAACTGGGTGATACCCTTCAGGATCCATCAGCTGCGGGGGCTCAAGATAAGATTAACTCCCAGCTGGCGACCCTTAACTCAATCGTTAACTCCTCCATGCGGCTCATTTCTTATGCAGCCGATGGAGCGAGTAGGGCTGCAGGTACAGGCATGGCTTTGAGAAGACATGCCTGGATGTGGTTATGTAACTTTGCTGACCCCTTTAAGGCATCCTTCACCAATACCCCCTTCGATGGTTTGGCTCTCTTTGGACCACAGGTGAAGGATACCCTTACCAGGTGTGAGCAGGAAGGCAAGACTCTCTCTGCTGTGGGAGTCTGTTTTTCTACTCCCTATAGTCCATACCCTAAAGGTCAGAAGAGTGGGAAAATGTGGTTATGGAAACCCCAGGGAGTCGTGCCTGACACACGTGGTGACTTTCCCTCCAGGGGAAGTGGAGGGAACAATAATAGACGCCGCCCGAGGGGCAGAGGGGGTCCACAAAATCAGGGTAGCAGAGAATCTTTCTCTGACAAACACTTTCAGCACCCCTGAGGGGCTGCCCGACTGTCCACCTTTGGAGGCAGTCAGGGGAAGATTGTCACTGTACCCAGAAGCCTGGCAACTCCTCACACAAGACAAATGGGTACAGTCTATCATATCCGAAGGTTACAAAATCTCCTTTGTCCACACCCCTGTACAAACAACCAAGTTTCTTCCAGATGTTCCACCCAGTCTAAGGGAACAAGCAGTGCCAGAAATTTCAAAACTGTTAGAAAAATGGGCCATCCAGCCAGTCCCAGCAGATCAGCAAGGATCCGGAATTTACTCCAAGGTCTTTTTGGTACCAAAAAAGACAGGGGACTGGAGACCCATTTTGGATCTCAGCAGGTTAAACAAATCTGTTCAAAGAACGAAGTTCCACATGGTCACGCTTCAGTCCATTCTACCCTTTTTGGGTCAGGACAGTTGGATGTGCTCCATAGACCTTCAGGATGCGTACTACCATATCAAAATGCACAGGCACTCCAGAAGGTTTCTCCGCTTCTGGCTGGGAGTCAGTCACTATCAATTCAGAGCCCTGCCATTTGGTCTCACCACAGCCCCCATGGTGTTAACCAAATGCATGGCAGTGGATACGGCTCACCTGAGACGGTGAGGATTCCAGGTGTTTCCATATCTAGATGACTGGCTCCTTACTGCTTCTACCAGGCATCGGCTACTGCGAGCTGGGGATTATACCATCCAAACTTGCTCCGAGCTAGGTATCTCAATAAATTTTGAAAAGTCTGCATTGTCGCCTTGTCAGTTTATAACCTTTATAGGCGCAAGATTAAATACAAAAGATCTGTCTGCAAAACTTCCTCTAGACAGAGTGTCAGACATTCGCCGACATGTGCAGGTCTTACTACAGTGCAAAAGGATTCAGGCCAGATTTGTACTAAAAACGTTGGGTCTCATGGCAGCAGCAATCATACTAGTTCCCCTGGCTCATTTTCACATGCGGATACTTCAGTGGATGCTTTTTACCCAATGGTCTTTTCAACAACTTCCGATGTCTCACAAGATAATAATCACTCAAGCTTGCAAAGACCACCTGGCATGGTGGATGGTCTCCCCTCTAGTACGCCAGGGAAGACCATTTGTTCTTCCTCCTCCTGTTGCCACGGTGACCATGGATGCCTCCCTGATCGGGTGATTGAATTAATGTCAAAGGATCTCTATTCTCTAGGAACTACTTTCATTTTAAGCAACAATGTGTTTATGTTCAGTGATGAATACTACATTCAAAAGGTTGGTGTGGCGATGGGCACACTCTGTGCCAATAGCTACGCCAACCTTTCATTGGTGCAATGGGAAACAGAAAACACACTTCTCAACATGACTTATGCTAACTCTGTCATGTGGTATACTAGGTTTGTGGATGATATTTTTTCTATTATGGCAAGGAACTGAGGCACGGCTAAGAGAGTTTATCCACTATCTCAATACGACCACTGATTTTCTGAGATTCACATATAATTATAGTTTACAACAGGTGGAATTCTTGGATGTGATTGTTAGTAAGCAGTCACTTAATACCATTAAAACTAGTTTGTATAGGAAACCAATCAGAAAGCATAATCTGTTACACAATACTAGTATGCACCCGAACCACTGCAAGTGGAATATAATAAAAGGGCAGGTGGTCAGGTTGATGCAGTTACATAATGATGATGTAGAGCTGAACTCAGCCTTGTAGTCCCTTAAATCTGATTTTATAGAAAGGGGTTATAAAAGCAAAGATATAGACAGGCGTATCAAAGAGGCATGAAAGGACAGACATGATAGATGCAAACCATATTTTAACAATAATATAACATTATGTGATTCGCATGCAGGTAGTGTTGTTGAGAGTTGCGAGATGACATGACAGATCAGTAATGAAAGTAGTAATGATTTGAGAATAACTCTGACATATGCTAGCAATATAAATATATTCTGCAATGTTATTAATAAGAACTGGAATATACTCTCCACTTAGATGAGTTAAAGGGAATAGTAGGAGACAAACCTAAGTTTAGTTTTTGGAATAACAAGACCCTAAAAAAATCATCTCTGCTATAAATCCAGCCTCCATAGGACTACTCTCAGATCTGATAGAGTAGGTACCTATATGTGCAGGAGTTGTACTACCTGTGCATATATACATACAGGTACCAATTTTGTACACCCTACGTTAGGCTTTAAAATAGAGCCTTCTCATTATGCTGACTGTAAAACAGTTAATGTAATATATCTGAGTTATTGTGTCAAATGTTTCTCATACTATATTGGTATGACAAATCGGCAATTCAAAGACAGGATACTTGAACACATGAGGGATATAAGAAATAACAAGGAAAGTAGTGCCTTGGCTATGCACACTAAGAATGAAGGAAGTGAGCATATGTTCAAGTTTTTGGTCCTAGAGATGCTTGCAGTTAGGAAAAGCGGTGGAGACATGAGAAATATTACTGAGGCGGCAGAACAAAAATGGATTATACTACTGTGTGCTGATAAAGCGCCAGGTTTGAATAACATGGTCTCCATCAAACCTTTCCTAAAAGTGAAACAGTTGAGACATTAGTGTTTTTAGTTTATATATGTTGTGATTTCCACAATGGCTAATATGGTTTTAAATAAGTTAATTGTTTTAATTGATGTAATTAAAGTTAATGGAAGTACTATTTAATGTGGCTGTTTTGAGTCATTTTTATCTAAGTCTGATGAAGAGGTGGACCATCAAAGTGCTTACTTGAAATAAATTGGACATTCTGCTGTGTTACATCCAGTGCTGTTATATTTGTACCCGATTACTTTCTAGGTTTATTTGTTTATCAGTGTTGTTGGGGCTTACTAGTTTTGTTAAATTGTTAATATTTGTCAATTGGAAAGCTTCTTTAATTGGACTGAAAAATTGTCTGTGTGTGTGTGTGTGTGTGTGTGTGTGTGTGTGTGTGTGTGTGTGTGTGTGTGTGTGTGTGTGTGTGTATGTGTGTGTGTGTGTGTGTGTGTGTGTGCATTTATGTAAACTTCATGATAGCTTACTTAATTCAGTTTTATTTAAATTTTACTTCAATTAAGTTATTTCTTTATTTTAAGGGGAATTCTTGTACACTGCTTGTATACCTAATTGTGTTGCCAAGATTTAAATTACTTGAAGGTATAAGCTCTGCTCGTGTGCGCAAAGTTTCAACTTTCCTTCTGGTTAATTCCCTGCAGCATAGCTTACTGGAAGGCAGACTTCATCCTTGGCCACAGCATGGATACTTAGCCGGGTCCTGCTGGTCCTTCAAACAGTGTACCTAAAAAGAATAAAAGTTAAAGCAGAAGCCCTTGCCCTCAGTGTGGACTCAGTCAATGACACAGCTGATGGTGGATGACTCTGCAGTGGCCATTGCTTGTTCCTCAAACCACTTACTGGTTTCCTTGAATCCCTCTTGTATAGCCTTTCTAGCCATTGTGGACTTGGGGTCAGACACATCCTCTTTGTCTGTTCCAATGCCTGTTGTGTGCAATAGAGAACCATATATTTTAGGTAAGGGAAGAGTCTTCTCAAAGTGGAAGGGGAAAAAGACCTCTTGCTCAGGATGATATGTAGTCCCTTTCACTCTCTTTATCCAGGGGTTCCCCTTGGAAAAAGAAGCCAAAAGTCAAGCATTCTGATACTTGAGAAGTAGTTTCTGTTTGTAAAGATGATGTTATTACCTTAGCCAGTAGTTTACTGCAGTCTGTCAATAATGGGTGCCAAGTGCCTTCTTCTGTCCCTCATTCCTCTACTCAAAAAGAGGAAGATGTTTTTGCAGATTATTCTGATATGGTCAAAGACCGTGTTACATCATGTGAAGGTACTATAGCCAGCCACCCTGATCCTTTAGACAGTGAGCCTGAATCTCAGGTGAAGACTTCCTTCTCCTATTCTGAGACAGTCTGTAAACTGAAGGATGTATTTGCTTGTGAACAGCTGGATGTTCTCTTGAATTGGACAAATAGTATGATTTATTGGAACAATTAGCCCCACATACTGCACCTATTCCTCCAATTCTGCCAGCCTTGGATGATGCCTTTAATGTTACGTGTAAAGCTCCACGTTCTTAAGCCATCAGTATCAAAAAGGGAGATAAACTGTATAAAGTCTCTGAGTCTAATAAGTATACTGTTCCTAATTTGAGCAGGTTCTTACCACCCCCTAACACAGTCCCTGGGGATAAAGAGTGTAAGCAGCAGGACAGACTTGATAAGAGATTATTTTCTTCCTCTACTTTAGCCTTTAGAATTCTACTACTAGGGCTATATTTGGGAATGTATGCTGAAAAATGTCAGTAGGTTGAGAGAATTTTCTGCCTCACAACCTCATAAATATAAATCTTACTTGAATCAGATTGTTGCTAACTTGTCTCAAGTTTCTAAACATGTCTTAAAAAGTGTGTATGATTGTACTGAAACAGTGTCCAGGGATTCTCTTTCAGCTACAGCCTTGAGAAGATTGGTCTGAGTACGAAATCAAAAGTTTTCAAATTATTTAAAGTTAGATTTTTTTAATCTCCCCAATTAAGGATGTTTGAGTTGGGATTTCTGCTGTGACTCCTCAAACAATGATATGAGAGAGTTAAACTAATGAAGGGAGTTTCCAGAATTTTTCAGGTACCCAGGATCTTCCCTTCTAAATGCTCTGCTCCCTTTAAAAACGCAAAAACAAGCCGTGCCTCAGACACACACTTAAGAAGATATGGCAGGGAGGACTAATGAAAATCTCCAAAAGATGTGAGTTTTCCAAAATAAAAGGGCTGCTGCCATCCTCAGAAAGACTATGCCTGAAACCAGGCCACCTTCTCTCTTCCTCCTGCCTCAGCATCTCTTCCTTTTTCACTGACTCTGACTATAAATACTCCCTTTGGCAATAGATTGTTTCCGTTCAATGGGTTCTGAAGGTGATTAACTGGGTTACAGTTGACATTGGATAGAGAAGCCTGGGTTACAGTTGACATTGAACAGAGATGCCTGCTCCTTCCAGGGAGATCCCCATTTACCCTTCCAAATCAAATGGAATTGTTTCCTCAGGCACTCCAACACATATTCAGTGCAGGAGTCATAAAGCATCTTTTTTTTTTGTTAAGGCTCCTAGCATTTAGCAGTAATACCTTATTGTTGTCCAGATGCTGTTAATTACATTGAAAGATTTAGAAGACTGGCATTGTCTAAAAAAAATGCTATGGTGGTGGACAAGGTTTTGACCAATATACAGACGCCTTGGGGGGAGGTGCAGGCCATTTCTGGTAAAGCAGTTAAGACTATCTACCATTTCCTTCTAGGCTAATATATATTATACTCCCTTTGAAAGCTATCTGAAGTTAAGCCATGTTTAAAATCAGTTATGTTTTGTCATATTGTGGCATAATTTTTGATGGTGGTAGAATATTGCTTAAGGTTAGGTTTGTACCTGCCTTAGACATGTATTCCAAGAGCTCACAGGTTCATAGGTTATTACGCTAATGACCACTAGGGCCTATACAAGCTTAGCCACACACCCCAAGCCATTTAGGTCCTGAGTATCATGGGCATCTATACGGTGGAGGGGCATGTTGGTAGGGAGTTAACTAAGGATTTGTAAGGGGGTGTTAGGACAATGCTTTTCTTATTGATGATCTTCATCCATATGAGACATGTAGGCCAGACCAGGGGTAAATTTGCAATTTCCTATCCAGTTGCCAATGTTTCATTTGAATATGCTCATGGATGATCTCTGTTTTATATGGACGGGGAGCCTATTCCATAATGCAGGTATCCTTTTGGATCATAAGCAAAGTTCAGATCCCTGGATCTAGTGTTTCTGGCTTCTCAGCAGCCTGCAAGAGACTAAATACAGGGACAAAGCATTTAGGATAAGGATATTCATGCCTTGAATTCTCCTGGTGAGAAACCTTTGTGAGCAATCCAACTGTTGCAGTTGTCTAATTAGATACATGCCTAAAGGGGCATTGTATTCAATGAAAGGTCTGAGAATGGCCAAGCTGAGTAGTACTTTAAGATTATTGGACCTGAATGCCATATGCTTAACTATAAGTTGGGCGACATAGAATGATTTTCTTATTATCTTAACTATATGTTGGTCAAAGACCAGATTGATGTCTATATATGTTCCCAGATCCCTTACTTCTGGGTTGACTCCTAGGGACATTTTATCAATGGAGTAATTAATTTGGGTTGACAGTTTCCTAAAGGGTATTAAAATGCATTTATTGGCATTGAATTTTAGGGCATGGTTTTGGCACCAGTCATTTGTCTGTGTTAAACTCACTTGCAAGATGTTGGTGTCTTGTGGGGAAACTGTAATAGCTCCCAATTTACAGTTATCTGTGAACTTGGTAGATGCCAAACAGTAGCAGGCCCAGCATGGAGCCCTAGGGTACTCTGCTGGTGACTGGTCTCTCTTGGTCTCTCTTCATGTAGTCCAGGGAGGTACAGCTTAAGTCATTTATACTCACATGTACAGTGACTGCATCATATGTATACTTGTGTTGCAAGGACCTGCATACTTGTATGATGTGGCAATTCCTGGCACAGCCTGGTAAGTGGTGCATCACTTTGTCTCACTATAGAGTCACTCATGATGAGAATATTGGGTTATATAGAGGACTGCCTTATTGGCTTTTGAACCTATTCAGTGCAACTCCTAGATGTGTGTTTCATGGTGCATGCTGCCTTTCATGTGTGTTTGTGAGGTTACTGAGCATACTTGCTTCTTGAGTTACATTTAGGTGGTCCCTGTGGTTTAGGTGGCTTACTTTTAAGAACATCAGTATATGTAGGTTTATGTCGTGATCTGAACTGTTTGTGACTTGTTTAGCATGGTGGTATGTGGTACTGGCAAACTGTTTATTTGTAGTGACTTCGTGTAAGAATTTGCATCCATTAACATTACATAACTACAACTCTCACAAGCTGTGTCAGTTTAAGTAGTAGGTAGTTATTAGTCAACATGAGAAAACTGATGCACTTTCTCAGTATGCATATTTTAACCAAGCTGGCTACAGAGACAGTTTGGAAATACAAGTCTATGGTTCCATTTGTTTACTAATGTGGGTTGAAGGTGGGATTAGCACCAAGAGTTTATGATATGAAAGAAAGCAAAAGATTGACTAGTGGCATTCCTCAAGGTTTAATACTGGGACCATTTATATTCAGCATATTCATTTTGTTTTACCATACCACTAGGGAAGACAAAAAAAAACACTGACACTTTTCTGGGCACACCTAAAACAACCTCTCAATCCAAACGTACACTTAGGATATTCTCAAAATTGTATATAAAATATCAATGTTAATTGAAATACAGGCATAATTTCCCTTTCACTGTAAGGGAAAAAAAGTTCACACATTGCAGACATGAAATCTATGTGAACAGCTCCTCTCCCCAAGAACAGCACTGCTCACCTAATTCAATGCATACGAAAGACATTCATTCTGATCAGAATGTAAACAGCTAAAAAAAAATAATAAACAAGTAAAACTATTCACAACTAGTCAATCAGTAAACAGCATTACCAGCAGAAAATTATTTGATTTTGACTGCCTAAGCCAATAAAAATTAAAATAACTAAAAATAAAACTGAAGTATAAAACTAACAAATCCTAATATAAACATTACTGAATTGTTATAATACATCAAGTAAATGAACTGTTACTTAAGAGCTGGGCTATTAGTAAGTCTGTACACCAGAAAAATTGATGCTTTTCAACTGTCATATTGGAGGGTGCCAGAGGTTAATGTCTACTGACAGCATTGCTGAAGTAATGAATATGAATTTGCAAGACCTTAAAGAGGCAGCTCTTGACAGGCAGGCCTGGTTTGCTAAAGTCTTTATGACTGAACAACAATACATAATCACACATGATTAGTAGTTTTTTCCCCCAAACTGTTTAGCAGTTTGGCAGTTACATAACTAATACACAGTTACTTACCTACACTAATCCAGCATAATTAGAACTGGAACACAAAGTGACGTAAGTGCCTCCTACTTGTCCATTAATATTAATGCTGTAAACACTGTTCCGTTTGTTTAATCTTTGACATTTGGCAAAAGTATTTAAAATGTTATATTTTTTAAAGTCTGCAGAACAAACTTTTTTTTTTTACATAGAAGAATTTTTGCATACATAAAATACATGGGAAAACTTTTTGTTTGAAAAGAAAAGTTTGTTTTGCATATTTAGACATGATCTTTGACTTTCTAAGTGATAGGTATTACTAAATGCATGTCAAATTATGCCAGGTGTTCTGTTTATTTTTCATTTTGTCTCACTGGTCACTCATCTGATGTACTCCATGAAATTCTGTCATACAACCTTTCTCAAGTGAACCTAAGTCATTCTAATTCATAACCTCTGTAGAATATCACCAAGTAGGTGATTTACTATCCTTATTTATTTATTTATTCATCTGTTCATTCAGTCATTCATTCATTTGTTGAAAGGTAAGCCCAGTACAATGTTTCAATATATATACATGGCTGTATAAGAAACTCAAGATCCAAGGGCCACCATACAACTTGCATTTTAAATAAAATCTCAGACTCAAAGACTCTACTTCCAATCCATGCCCAAATCATGCATCTAACTTATTGTTAGGATCTTTATTATCTATGCTAAACGCAAGGTCAGTGAAAGTGAACTCCAGACCCTAGCCATCCTCTAAATAAAAAAGATATTTTTTTTCCATGCCTGACTTAAAGTTGTTCATTTGCACCAATAAATTATAGTTCCTTGTCACCATACTATGATTACTAAAATATTACCCCCACTTTGGATGCTAAGTTTTCAGCATGTTGGAATTTGTGTCACTATGGTATCACTTCTAATCAAATGGTAATTAACCATAACATGGCCAAATGTAGCCATAACTTAAACATTCCTTGTGTTTTTAAATCTCTGGAAAATTTTTGAATTTTAGGTGCATACTGATCCACTATATTCTCTTTGTTGTTTTACATGAAGTCAACAAAACCTCAGGATGTCTTGAACCTAAGGGTCTAAAATATTCTTCATGACAGAATAACATCTCTGAATTAGTGTTTATACTATGTTCAGACATCAGTTCCCAATCAGTCTTCTTCTTCTTTCGGCTTGTCCCGGTTAGGGGTCGCCACAGCGGATCATCTGTCCGCTCATGATTGGCAGTGGCGTTTTACGGTGTCGAGTTGCCAGCCCGGCGCCCAACCTTCCACAGAAAGCATACATACACACACACTCATGTCTAGGGCCAATTTAGTGTCCAATCCACCTACTGCATGTCTTTGGGATGTGGGAGGAAACCGGAGCACCCGGAGGAAACCCACGCAACACATCAGTTCACTATCAGTAATTACCCTAAATCCTTAACAAAAGAAATTATTATTCCCAGAATAAGGCTATTCCTTAATAGATGACCTGATGTGAACCACCGTGCATTTTTAGCCTTAAAAGTTACTCCTCTGTTCTGAGCTCATATGTATAAAATCCAAGTTTTCCCGAACTTGATGTTTACTCACAGTTGTAACACTGCCACCAATCGTGGTGTTATCTAGAAACCTAGCTGTCCAAATAGTGTTGTTAACTAACAAAGGGCCATAATGACATTGAAAAGAAATGACCCCACTTAGTTTATAATTTCATGTAAGAATACTCTCATGCAAACACTAGCTGTGCATTTCCTGTGAAATAGTCAACTTGTTATCCATTTTACTATGCTAGGACATGATGTTGAAGGTTTTTTATCAAATATAGATGAAAAGCATCTTGTGTCAAGCTTTTTCCAAATATATCTATCACATTGCTATGAAAGAGTAGTAGGTTTGAAAATCAAGAGCATCTGCTCATAAAGCCATGTTGTTAAAACAAAAACATGTGATACTTGACAGCCTTATAAGTTCATAGTTTTCTGTCTTGTTTCTGTTACCACTTTTGGAAGTGGTTATTACAATATCAGATTTCCACTGATCTGGTACATAACTGGTTTGTAAACGCCCACTGAAACAACACTGTAAGACATGAAGCAATAGTATCTCTAATCATAGACAAGAAAAGTCATTCAGGCCTCTCTGCACTAGTGCTTCCCCCCTAGACACCCTGGAGGACTGTCTGGTTAAGTGACTTGTGAAGAGTCTCACAATGAGCAAAAGGAGAAAGCATCCAACTCAGATTACAGAATGAAGCTCACCAGGGGCTCATAGTCCTAATCTTCTGTACTGAACTGTCAGACAACTGATCCTGTTATTAATGTCTTCATGATAGTACCCAGTAATAATGTTATGGTAATGATCATTGTAACTCTGTCTCTTCTCTTTCCCCAGTTTAGTATAGTGGAACAAAATCCACACTGTTGACTTTTCAGCATCCACCATGCTTCTAAGATAAGTGGACACAGGGGTCAGAGGACGGTAAATCATTTCACTTTATTTAGCTTCCTTGATGGTCCTAAGTGTATTTTGTCTGGGTGTATTGCTTTATCCATCCACCTTGCTATCAGTTCTCTTCAAAACCATATGTTTGAAAAGAAACTTCCATCAGCCCAGCCCTGTAGCATAGACACATAAAGCCATGACCATGGTCTACTCAACAAGTTTAGATAGTGGCATAGTTACTGGAGGGACTAGGCAGGGCAAGCATGGGTTTGGGCAGCTGATGCCAGCTTCACTCATCCTAGAAAGAGGTGGAGTCAGTCCTCTACATTAGCAATATTTTCTGGAGACCAGATGTATCGCTTGCAGGAGGACCTAGTGCTATGCATTGCCAGGGATATTGTGGGCTGTAGAGTGCAAATTCAAAAAACGCTGACTGATTAACCATGCTTCTGTTTTGGTAAGCGATACATTTTTCAAATGCCTTTTTTTCCAGAATGCCAGGTTGGCTAAATTGAATATTTTGCTTAAGCATGTCAGGAATGTTTTGTAATATACCAGAAGGGTATTCTGTCAGGAAACATGTACTGTCTGCATTGAGTGTTTGCTGAAGCCTGTCATTTCATTGAGTTTTTGAAATACTAAAAAATAAAATATATATACTGTCCAGAAATATGCACATTCTGCAGTGAGAGTGTGAGGCTATACTTGAAATGTGGGACAGTGCATTCTGAAAGATGGTAAAGAATGCAAAAATCTTGGTTGTGCCCCTTAAATTGGCATTCTTGAATATGTTATCTAGACATCTTCAAGTATTCAAAGTAATGATTTCTGATGAATAGCTTGTCTCATCATCTGGGTTAGGTATGTGCTATGAGGCTGTTCTAATGCTGAAGTTTGTGCCTCTAAAGATTATATTCTGTGCTTATGCACGCATATATACACACACATCTGCTCCCCACATTTGTGTGTATGGGTTTTATGTTTGGGACTGAAACTACTCACATCTGTTACATGCTCAGGAAACATGCTTAATGTGACTGGAGTAAGTCCTATACAGTAGTAGTACCAGTTAACAATATCCTGAAGTAAATGTCCTAAATGTTCATCTGCATGCTTTGTGAATGACTTTTGTATAAATACAGTAAAATATAGTATTCATATCAAAATCAACAATTTTCTCTCTCTCTGTCTTATTTTGGCTTAGGAACCAGCACTCCTCCTACAATTGCTGCCACACCAGTAACAGCCATTGCAGCACCAATCGGCATAAATGGTTATAGCCCTGTACCAACACAGACTGCTGGACAGGCAGCCTCAGAAGCAATTTACACCAATGGAGTACATCCTTACCCAGGTAACTAAGGCACTGGAGTTCCACAATCAGTCTTGACACCATTCCCTGGGTGTTCAGAATATTTCTTTCCTTTGCCTACTTTGACATTTTTTATCTGAGCCATTAATGTAATAAAATATCAGATTTAGTATTGATGCTAGTTTTTCTGGCATATTTTGAAATCTGGCATTTCTGTTTTTAAATGAAAGAAATGAGCTATATCTCAGTATATAGTTATATACAGATAATTGATTTTAAGGTATTTTACAGATTAGACCACTTGCATCTGTCCACACTTAACTCCATGCAACTATCTGCATATGTGCAGAGCTGTGTTAATTTTTAGTGGCATTAGCTTGCAAATTACTTTTTTGAAACCAAATTAGAAATATCATCTATTATTTCTGACAAAGATTACTCAAAAGTGTGATTAAAATTGCAGGATTGTTGTCTCTCCCATGGAATGATGATCATAAATAGTCAATGGAACATTGTCAGAAAAAATATATGAAGTATTTTTGAAAGTTTTAGAATGCAGAATTTTTGCATTCATCCTAGGGCAGAAATATGCAAGGTAGAATCTGTCTGTTTTGTTAGTCAGACCTGTAAAATATTAACTATACATTTGTCCAAGTCCACTTCAATAAACACATAACACCGAATGACATTTGATGACCTTTATTAAACTTCCATAAATATGATTGTTAACCAATAATTATAAATTTCAACCAAAATCATGACATTGGTGATAATATCATCCATGAAAGAAAACATAAAATAACCATAAAGGCAGCATAACCATTCACCCTTGATAAGCAGTGTCCCCCACTTGCTCACTTATCTTTGCACTAACAAGGGAGCATTATCCTGCTCACCTTCAATTTATGGAATTACACCACCATCCAAATAAGCAGCTCCGCTTGATTATTAACTTATCCAACAGAGCAATCAATCACTTTCCTTCCCAACTGATTGAATTGCACATCCAACACCAGAGGGGGAAGAGAATAGGGCAAGCCTGTCCCTCTTTTCTGCCATCCCAAACTGAAATAACTGCAGTCACAATAATAAAAAGAGGGAGGGGGGAGGGTAGCAAGTTCATGCCAAAAATGTGACTCCTACCTCAGTTACACTTGACAAAACCCTCTAAGCCCCTCCCTACCCTTACCTCATTTCCTCCTAAATATCCCTCCATCCCAACTAACCCTATCCTTCCCTTTATACTCTTAATTCCTGCTAATCTATGTATCTAGCCCCATTTGAAGATGTCCCAGGACAAAATGGTCTGTTCCAAACCTCATTTGTCCTGGTCCACTTCAATAAACACACACTGAATGACATTTGACGACCTTTATTAAACTTCCATAAACATGATTGTTAACCAATAGTTATAAATTTCAACCAAAACCATGACACTGGTGATAATATCATACATGAAAGAAAACATAAAATAACCATAGGGGCAGTGTAACCACTCACCCCTGATAAGTTGCATCTCCCACTTGCTCACTTATCTTTGCAATAACAAGGCAGCGTTACCCCGCTCACCTTCAATTTATTGAATTACATGACCATCCAAATAAGCAGCTCTGCTTGCTTATTAACTTATTCAACAGAGCAACCACTCACTTTCCTTCCCAATTTATTGAATTGCACATCCAACACCAAACCTGTCCCTCTTCTCTGCCCACCAGCCTGACCAGGCTGTTCCCACTCCCACACCAAATTTCACACAACCTAAACCCCAATAAAGGCATAAAGCCAAAAACCATTCAGTGTACCCAGTCTTGCCTGACCAGACTATCTCCATGCTATCACCCCTCAATCTCTCTTCTCTCTCAGCAACAAAATATTCAGTTACCCAAACAGCTAAAACAGACCAGTGATCCCTCTCCAAAGCTAAAACAACCACAAACTCAAAGCCTAAACTACCCATATTCTTGTTACCCCATTACCAAACCAGGTCAGTGACTAACCCTCAGCGTCCAAAATGTGGCAAAATAATCCAACCCTACCTCCCTTAAAGCTGCACTATCTCAAAGCTAAGTCCTCCTATACACAATGCACCACCTAGCTCACCAGCCTGATCCAACTTATTCAATGCAACACATTACCCTGACCAAAATAACACCCCCTTTACCAAAAAACTCTCCTATAACAATCGTCTTAAACCTGCCCAATCACGTAATCCTAACCATCGTTTGATATGGCATGCTACCTGGTAATCTGCCCACCTGACCCATTCAAAGGAAAACCCCAACTACAGTAAGACATTGTGAAATTCAACTCTGATGCTTCCCACACATAAGATAACAAAACAAACCCCATGACAGACATCACCTTAAGGCTGTGGGAAAAAAAAACACAGCAATGAACAAACACCATATACAGCTGCTCTGCTGGAAATCCATGACCTCGATTCCTAATACTCCAGCATACTCCCTCACCTGTCAAGTACACCTTCCTTCAGACTACCAAAAAGTACCCTCTTAGCACGTCCCCATCTGCAACCTCCACGTGATCTGTAAAGAAAAAACTGTAAATACTCCACACACAAAAAAATCAATATTTAATGACATTATGCATAAAAATTTTCTTCCTAGCACCCACTTTCATGATACGACTGATACCCATGTGAAATAAGACAACTTCTTAACCTCAAAAGGGCTCTTCTATAAATAAAATTATCACTTTAACCATCCCATGAGGTTTCTCAACAAAATTATTACCCAGTAATTGGGGCAGAGAAAGTTAAAACCGAAAAGTGTGACAACAACTTGCCAATCCCATGACCAAACCTATCCATCTATCCCAAAAGACAGTGACACAACAACTTTGTATATACCATAACAACAAACATCTCCTTATCTCACAACCAAATAAACTGGATGAGTGACTAAACTCACCCAACTATTGGTATAACTGCCACCTTCTGCCCCCTTAGCTTGCCAACAATGACTCAAGTGAAAAGCTGTAGAATCTGCTCTCCAACAGACATATCTCTCGACCTCCTAGCCCAAGTAATGTGGACAAAGCCCATACTTCTCAACCTCTTAGAGCAATAAGTGTTCACAAACCATAATTAAAAGTGGAGCCGAGGTATCCTCTGAATGGTCTAAAATAAGAAACTCCCATATCTGTCATTATTTTCTAATGTCAGTCTGTAACGCTTAGCCACTAAATGCCAAAAACACAGAACTCTATGGAAAGCAAAACCCAAATATGAAGCAAAATCTGAACATTCTATGAAATTCTATACAGTTGAAATGTATGACAATGCCTCAATATACGACAGCTTTCCAGCCCCCCCCCCACTTGTTTACCCACCTTTTCCTTTCACTTGCTCTTTGTAATATTGAAGTTTCTTAGGGAGTATGAAAGCCAAAATTCAAATGGCAGAAAAAACTTTCTGAATAGAACCCTCCTGATTTGTCCTAAGCCTACCCTGTTATGTAAACACCCCAAAACATCAAACAGAAACCCCAGAGATGCTGCAGCTATGTCACAGTTAAATGGTATGTACGTAACCCCAACTGTTACTCTACTGATGCATCTGGTGCACAAACTGAATTACACATGCACAGCCAATACAATTCCCTGCTATCCATCACTCCTTGTATCAACATGTATCCTTTAATGCAATAACATTATATCTGTCAAATCCAGAAGAATGGGAGAGGGAGTGACAAAAGCCCAAATAGGGACAACATGAAAATATTGCTCCCCAAGCCTAGAAAGCCAGTAGAATAACCAAAGTGCATTCAAGTAACCCACAAGCGTGACCCCAACCTGGTCTGTGACATCAGTAGGACTTTCTAGCATGACAGATTTGTGTCCCAGAGACTCCCCCATCTGTGAAATAGCTTCCCTCTCTATGTCGGAGTACCTTGTTATCCCCTTTTCACGCACAAACTGGTTAACTGGATGGGAAACAGAAAATACACCACTGCAATTCCAAATGAGTCCATGCTGAACTGGCTTGGCTTATACCCAATCAGATAACCACAAAGGCTGAAAAGATTGACAACAAATAACATAAAACTACACCTACAAATGTTTCTGTCATGGGCACTATTGCTTTTAGCCTGCCAGTATATAAAAAGGGGTTATTCTCATAACAAGAAAACCAGGTGACTGTACAATGTATCTAAGCTAGTGTTTAGCTGGGTGATGGAAAGCCAACATAACCCTCCCCAGTGGCCATTGACACTAGACCACACATGCACTCTTGCCAGGCTGTCTTCCTGGGCACATACTCTCCACACTCCCTTGACAAAACTCCAAACTTTCAAATCTACTAAATATTCTCCTCCCTAAATCCTCTTAGTCCAAATGCATTTAGACATTTAACACCCTGTATGGAGGCACTACATGTAGTTCCTCTCTCTGTGCCTTTTTTAACCACCTTTTTATTACTGTTAAAGAAATTTTTTTTTGTCTTTGCGATACACAATCGAAGAGGTATGCTGCCGACTGTTCAGGTGCCACCTAACCACCGCAACAAACCAAATTAGTGCCATTATCCTCACACCAACTCCTTCCTAACTGCCAAAGTTTACCAGATAACTCTCCCACAGCTCTCAACCAACCAGTCAGGGAGAAATCTCAGCAGAAACAGGGATAAATCCAGAAAATGAGGAAATATCAGGGCCACTTAAAATTATTAGTTCTATTAACTTGCAGCATTAACCCAAGAAGAGAATGTGAACTAATATTCATTGCTGAAGTAAAATAATTCTTCAGCTCCTAATTATTTGCATTATCCATTAAGTAAACTTCATCGAATTTGCCTGTGATGGAATATCATTCAACAGTCTGAAGAAATTGGGCAGTCAGCAAAAGAATGGTCACATAATCTTACTCTGTACTGCTACAACCTGTAAACATTTACTTATCAGTTTAATGGACATTTGAACAAAGATAATATGGTTAAAACTGCAAGGGTACCACATGCATGCTCAGGGATACCTGTTAATAGAAAAACTACCACCCGTGAACATCTATTCATGGCTGAATGACCCCCACTGTCTACCTCAAAAGAGAATCCCCAAGCCACAAATGTGATAGCCCTCCCCATCACACACAAACACCATGGAACGAGCTGCTACCTGAACAAAGATCCACACCAGGTCACTATTTTGTCTTCCACATGCAACCCATTCACTTCCATTTTATGCTTAGTGAAGATGAGTGTCCTGAAAATGGCACTCATCCATGAAATTCCCTCACAAACTATTATAAAATTGCTTTGAAGCCTATGGTTTCTTGAAATTAAAACTTAAAACATCAATAACACCATCACTGTCAGTCTTGTTTTCAAGAACCTCATGAGAATTCCTCCGGCTCTGGAAACCATATTGTTTTCCAGAGAACTCCCCTAGCAGTCACCAAACACAACATGTTGAAGCTCGCAAACCCAAGACACATTACCCTCTCAAACCTCCCACACAACTCAAATTTAAGCTATTCAGTGACATCACTCCTCCCATGCTCTCACTGCTGATAAAAACACACAAATGTGAGCAAAGCTGAACAAATGACCAATAGAGAAACTACAACCTTGCCTCTGCCAAACCATAACAACCTTGCCCCAACCAAATGAGAAACCGACTCAACATCATTTCCCAGCTTGAGTCCACAATGCTCATGACCCCCCCCCCATGCCCTACTAACCACATCTCAGAACTCTTCAGTGAAAAACCTGACCAAAAAACAGGCACAAGGAACAAAAGGCCCAACTAGAGCTTCCCATAACTTAGTAAAACCACAACAAACTGGAGCCGATACATACATCCACCCATTAGCCGATGACTGAAAACTCCGGTGTATGCACAACTGGGGAGACAATGGCCAGTCTACAGGGATAGATTCCGTTCACTGTGCCAAACCATAAGGTGGCCAGAATGACAGAAACCACACTGCACACCACCACCCTTAAACCCCATCACCACCAGTGCCCCATGCAGGAAGGACTAACAAAATGCTCGCACAAATGAGCCGCAGTCTGAAACTTGAACATTCCCCATTATTATGCTTTGATATATATATATATATATATATATATATATATATATATATATATATATATATATATATATATATATATATATATATATATATACACATACATATATATAAGCCCTGCCACTCGTCAACCAGAAAAACATAACTTTAAGCACTTACCCCGAAATATGTGGGATACCTCTGCAACAACTGCATGTCTGTCTCCACGGCACTCTCCCTGAATGATTTATCAGAGAATCAAACTCCTACAACATTCACCAACCCTTGACCCCATCCATGCCAGGAACTACAAGGATTAGATAACATTGCTTTATATTTTTATTTTCTTTTTTCCATCAAGTCCTGAGAAGTGAGTGCGGCATCCAGGCAGGCATGCATGCACGGAAGCAACTATGCCCCACTGCCCACAAAATTGTGGGGAACCAAAAAGCAAAACCCACCACCAATGAGCCAACCAAGAGGGAAGAGAAGATCGCAAATCAAGAAGGGTGGCTTCAAGACACCATCCCAAAAACAACAGAACAAAACCCCACTGCAAAGCCACTCATACACCATCTCATAACAGAAAGGGACGGAGCTTCTCACCAGCAACAACATCATGAAAGCCCCTAGTGGCCTCTGCCAAAGCTCCCCCCTGAACATCCAACAACTACAGCAAGCCCCAAAGAAAACAGCCAGCAGGGATGACAGAAAACACCACAGAGACACACACATCACTGAACGAGCATCCAGAAATGCAGTAGACTGCATAACGAGCCTGAGATGAAGTTCACCAGACCCCCACAAAAGGCCAAACACAATCCCCCACAAAAACAATGTCCATCCCAACATAAACTTTTAGTGACCACCTACTCTAAGCACTGTCCATTCCAATAAAATTAACCCCAAACCCCATGCACGGACTACGGAAAAAAAAAAACAATAGCTGAGCTAAAACTGCTGCAGGTTAGTAGAAGAATTCTTCTATCACACATGCGCAGGTGCATCTAGTAACACAAAATCTCACAGCCTGTGAACACTACTTGTGGCTTAGATGGAGCCACACAACACAGGGAGTGCTACGGAGACCTAACAACCCCAAAGACTACTTTGCCGAGCAAGGAGTTAGAAAAACAAAACCACGCTGTATACTGGGAGAATAAAGTCCACAACACAAGGAATGCTACGGAACCCCACCACCAATGACTATTAATAAAGCCCTGCCAAGCCTCTATCATCCAGCTGACTTACTATGTATGTATATATATATATATATATATATATATATATATATATATATATATATATATATATTTTTTTTTTTTGGTACCCCACAGCCCAAATTCTCAACCCCCATTTGGTACCCCACAGCCCAAATTCTCAACCCCCACATGCGTTAATACTAACCAACTAGGAAAGCAGAAGGAATAAATTAAGCTTACCCACTTTCCTCCCTACACACATTATTAATCAAAGGCCTACCTGATCCCTTAGTACCAACCGGTCGTCATGGACATAACCTGCAGTGTATTAAGTTCATGCCAAAAATGTGACTCCTACCTCAGTTACACTTGACAAAACCCTCTAAGCCCTTCCCTACCCTTACCTCATTCCCTCCTAAATATCCCTCCATCCCAACTAACTCTATCCTCCCCTTTATACTCTTAATTCCTGCTAATCTATGTATCTAGCCCCACTTGAAGATGTCCCAGGACAAAATGGTCTGTTCCAAACCTCATTTCTCTGCATCAGTCTCATGTTTTGTAACTCTCAGACCATTTGCTTAAATTCTTCGCATGATACTATGTGAACCAAGCAAATAATTTAGTTACCTTTTCATGTCCTCATGTCTGTATGTTGTCTCTTTGCTAAAAATGCTGTTTATTTTCTCTTAACAAGATTGCATAGCTGTGTGTATCATTGCTGATAGTGTGAGGTGTGTCCCATGTGTGTATATTTGCAGACATGCATACTTACTCATATAGTTGTACATAAGTGCAGTGAGAAGGATTTTAATTCTGCCTTAGTGACTCTTATTAAAAGTGATATAAGATTATTCAGCATCCCCATCTCACATGTCAAACAGCTAATATTTTTTTACTGCCTTTTTCTTTAGCTCAGAGTCCGGCTGCAACACTTGACCCTCTCCAGCAAGCATATGCAGGAATGCAGCATTATACAGGTTAGTGCCTGTCACTTTCCACATCTTTGCAACTAAAACAGGGCAATATAAGCACAAGCAAGGGGAACGGTTGGGTGTTGATTGTTACACATATTTTTGGGCATGGAGTCAGAGTATGTCTGCCATATACTTTCTTGTTCACACTTTTCATATGTAATAATTATTCATTGTTTCTATGTCGAGATGTTTGTCATGCCCATCTAGATGAATAATCACGTAAACGTGTTTAAAACAAGAGAATGTACTTACTCATATTAAGAGTGGTGTCGCAGTGAAAGAAAAGCTGCAGTTAGCCAGATATTGTGTTTATATGGCCAGTTAGGAGGCAATACCATTCTGTAATGTTCACCACTGATGTAATCCACCTGACTGTAGAATAAATCCTGGTTACAAAGAATGAAAGGCTCCTTCATTGTCTTAATTTTTTTATGATTATATTTATAAATCATTGGTTCCATCTGTTATAATATGCATGACAGACTGCTTCAAAATACATCATGAGGTACTTGGCTGCACTTGCTGGTTAGCCCTAAATTAAACATTCACTTGAGAAAAGAGATTTAGATAACCCATGTCTTAATTCTGAATAATGTTTGAGCAAGAGGAAAAATAGAATTGTAATGCTTTGTTATTACCCTAAAAAAATTTGAGTGACAAGGGAAGACATCTTAAAATTAGTTATTATACTGCTGTACTCTTTCCTTTATCACGTCCATCATTGAATACAATGTCCCTCCCCTTTGATATGTATAAACTTAAGCATTTTGTTTAGTCAGGATGGTCTCAAAGATTTCTAACCAAGAAAATGTAACTGTTAAATCTATTGACTATCACAATAGTGTAGCATGAATGTCCTTATAACTGATCAACCTATGGACTGCACTGAGGTGTCCTATGTCTTACTTTTCACACCATAAAAGACCCAAATCTTATTTAACTTCTTATTTCTATGCAAAATCAGTGACTCTGTGTAAACATCTGCACTAGGAACCTAAATCCACACCAGTGAATAAACATAATTCGCTAGAGAGATTAGTTTCTTACTATGCCTATGGAAAAATGTATCCACTACAGGCCAAAAAATGTAGTACTTTGTCTACCTTTAAGGCTAGTCTTGATGAATGGATGGGTAGATACAAATTTAACTCAGGGTTATCATGTATGGTCCTTCTTAATTAGGAAAATTACCACTATCAAGTGACTGAAAAGGTGGCAAGAAGTTTTAAGTGTGTCTGCTTAGGGGTATATATTGCAAGGCATCTTATGATCTCCAATATTGTTTGCTTAGTGTTGTCCCTGCATTCCTTTTTTTTCTTGTAGAAATATGTCGGTTGAACTCTCTATCAAGACTTGAGTAGGTACCCATCGTGCTATATATTTCTGTCTGCCAGCACAACTGACCATTTACCATTTCATCCACTGCACACTAGTACCCGTCTAACTTCCTGAGGATTCCTATGAGCTTTTGCTGGATTATTTTATTTGCTGGGTAATGCCCATAACCACAAGTGTCTCTTCCTAGAAATGACCTAGACACTGTGGTCTAGCTGAGTAACTTATTCAGTTGTAAAGCATATCTAGCATGTCCAAAGGTCAGTTGTCAATCTCCTCTCCGGTCCAGCTGGTGAATCTGGGAATCTTGAGGCAATGTTACAACTGCCTCATGTACACAGACAACCCTCTCCTCCTCCCAACAAATTCCAACACATGTGAGAGATGCAACCATATGGCCAAACTGGAGGCTAAGCTCTATCAACTCAGTACTGGCATAACCAGTCAGGAGGAGAAGGAAACCATACTCACTACAATTCCAGTCTCACATAGACCTACCACGACAGCAAACCAAACACATAATCACACAAAAACATACTCGGAGGCTCTAAATAAAGATCTGCCTAAGCAGCAGAGACCTCCAAAGCAGACACCCCCAAGCAACCGCTACCCCAAAACAAAACACGTGCAACACATATCTCACAAAGCCAGTGTGCCAAACAGTCACAGCCCTTAAGACTAAACAACACACCTGATACACTTGTAATAGGTGACTCTATCATCAGGCACACTGACGTCCCGCTCACCAGGCTGAACAAGGAGAGGGTCATGGTGAGCAGCCTGTCAGGCGCTAGGATCCGCCACATAACACAAGCACTCAGGTCACTCCAAGACAAGTACAAATATGACTCAGTCATTGTCCATGCTGGTGTGAATGACCTGAGACGTACCTCCTGGACTACATGAAAAGAGACATAAAGGAGCTCTCTGGGCATGTAGCCCAGGCCGGTATGACCCTGACCTTGAGTAGCATCTTACCTTCACCAAGAATGATGCCACAATATGAAGACAAGATGATCAATTTCAACAACTGGCTTAAGTACTGGTGTCATTCAAAGGGGATCCAATGCCTGTCAGCTTGGAATGATATGCTCGACAAGCCACAATGCTTCGCTAGGGACGGCTTGCACCTGTCACCCCTGGGCTTTTGGATATTGGCAAAGGCTCTTGCTACCCCCATAGTGCCTTTTTTAGGCAAGGCTCAAAAGACAAACCCACCTCCATAGGTATCACAAGGGATAAGAAACTAAGAGTAATGCTACTCAACGCCAGAAGTCTAAACCTCAAGATGCACGCACTCAAAACTCTCCTTAGCATGGAGAACATCGATATCTGTGCAGTAACAGAAACCTGGTTCAGGGCTCCAGAGAGCACCCCAGCACTACCAGGTTATACTTCATACCATGCTTTTCGGCCCCAAAACTTGGACCGAACCACAAAAGTAGGGGGGGTATCAATATTCATCAAAGATACCCACACCTCCAGGTTGGTGGCAAAGCACGAAGCATCAGAGACTATCCATGTGCAACTAACAGTGGGTAAAACTGCCTTCCAGTTTATAGCCTGCTACAGACCACCCTCCCAAACCCAGGAACCCCACTCGGCCTTTCTGAGAATAATGGAAAATATGAAGGTCTCTCCAAACACCATTATATTGGGCGACTTCAACTACCCAAACATAGACTGGGAGCATTACTCTAGCTCCAACACCCTAGCCCAAAGGTTCCTAGAATTTATAAACTCAAATGCTATGGAACAACTTGTTACCACTCCCACAAGAGGGTAAAACATACTGGACCTGATCATCACCAACATGGGGACTCTATGCTCCAGACCAGAAGTGTATCCCTCACTGGTAAGATCAGACCATAAACTAATCTCACTGGATATTCATATCCCAACCCCACCCCCTGTCCAGAAAACCACAGTGAAAAACTTCTCTAAAGCAAATTTCACACTCCTCAAAACCGAGGTGGAATCCTTCAAAGCCCCCGGCCTGTGGAAAATACGCCCAGACCGCAGAATCCTTTTTAAACGCATTCTATGAACACCTTCAGGAATGCATGGATCATGCGATCCCAAATAAAACCAAGACCCAATCCTCCAAAGGCAGATGTCCTGTCTGGTGGACCCCAGCCATAAACAAACTATACAATAGAAGGAGGAAGCTACTAAATGATAGAGCAAAATCCCAAAAAGGGAAGGCATCACTGATCAGTATTAGCAAAAAACTATGGGCACTCATAAAATTGTCTAAGACCAGCTTCGAGAGAAAAATTGCACAGGACACTAAGGATAATCACAAGGCTTTCTTTAATTATGTTAGGAACCTGGGTGGTAATTCCCAGATATGCTCAGAATTAGTCCAAAATGACAAAAAATACACTGAACCCACAGACATTGCCAACATCCTAGCTGACAGGTTCAGCAAACTTCTCCCCCCTCCCCACCAAAAGGGCAAATATCTATCCCAGCAGAGTGCTGCCCCCCTGACATCTCAGATGTTCAGGTAAGAGCCGCCCTCTCCAAAGCAAAAAACACAGCATCAATGGGACCAGATGGTGTCCCAGGCTGCGTCCTACATGAACTCCAAGAAGAGCTAAACCCAAACATAAAACTACTGTTCAATCTCAGCCTTACTACAGGATATGTGCCCAAAGAGTGGCGTACAGCAACAGTGGTCCCTCTCCATAAAGGTGGTGCCTCAACGGATCCTGGAAACTATCGCCCCATAAGCCTGACTAGCTTGGTCTGCAAAGCTATGGAAAGGATCATCATGGACCTCATAAATAAAGATATTGGGGACCTACATACACTGGATCCTACCCAGTTTGGCTTTGTTAAGGGCAGATCCTGCCTCTTAAACCTGGTTGATTTCTTTGAAACAGTCACCAAGGCCATTGACGAGGGAAGGTGGTCCACACAGCCTACCTGGACCTCGCAAAGCCTTCGATACAATACCCCACTCGGGCATTATAGATAAGCTCACCAGCTTAAATATAAACCCCTATGTCACTAGATGGATTGCAAACTGGCTCAAGGACAGAACCCACATGGTTAGAATTGCTGGAGCCATGTCAGACTCCAAACCAGTTACAAGTGGTGTCCCACAAGGCTCAGTCCTGGGACCTCTCTTGTTCGGTATATATTTCTCGGAGGTACAGGCCAACACAGAAGGACTGTGGCTGACCAAGTTCGCAGATGACTGCAAACTGGGCGCCATAATTGACTCTCCAGCCGACACAAGCATCCTCCAAAAGGGCCTCGTGAAACAGACAACTGGTGCCAGAGCCATGGCCTCAAGCTAAATGCCAAAAGTGTATAGTCATCCCCTTTGGCAAAAACAAAGTGCCCACAAATTACCACATAGGTGGTAATCCATTAAGTACAGAAGAAGTAATTAGGGACCTGGGGACCCAAGTTGATAGCAATCTCTCATTTGACAACCACGTGGCCAAAGTGGTTAGAAAAACATTTTATATAGCCCACCTAATCATGAAGGGATTCACATCTAGATCAAGGGAGGTCATCGTGCCTCTTTACTCATCGCTCATCAGGCCCATAATTGAGTACAATGCCCCTTTTGGGATGTACCTTACCAGACACCTGCAGCAACTGGAAAGACCCCAAAAGTACCTCACCAAGAGGATCAAAGGGCTCAAACAGATGCCATATGCTGCCCGGTTAAAGAAACTCCAGCTCTACTCAGTGGCATACCGCCTGTTCAGAGGCGATCTGTGCCTGACTTATAAAGCCATGTCCAACCTGGAATTAATGGACATGCTGCACCTCAGAAAATCCAGATCCAATCGAGCTATGCGCTCGAGACTTGAACCTCAGCACTGAAATAAATAGGACATGCTGGAGGGACAGATTCATAACCCAGAGGCTCCCTTCACTCTGGAATAAAATCCCAGTCCAGGTTAGGCAGAGTCCCTCATTGACTCTCTTCAAGAGGAATCTTGATGAGTGGATGGGAGATCGTAGGTTTACCCCGGGTATCACTTCTTTGTCACTGTTAGACAGAGGCACAGTATACTAACCTCGAAAAAGGGCATAGCAAAATAAATTTAAAATGGGTGGCGAAAGCCAAACACATTCTGGCTAGGCTTATAAATGCCCTAGGGCAGATAGCCTAGTATGAATCTATGAACCTATTAGTTGAATTTGTCTCAGTAAAGATAAATACACTGGATACAAATGTTACTGACCACTTTTGTGGTAGTTTCAAGATATGGTGACTGTTCAAGTTTCATAAACCACAAAACCAATTACCCAAAACAGGGCTTTCATATGAAACACAAGTAAGGGTTAGGAAGGCAACCTTCCACTCATTGAATTTAAAGAGTATGAAGATATCACTGTGTCCCCTGTTCCACTTACCATATGCGTTGAGAATCTGTACAAAGTTCTTAGCTGGGTTATGTCTACATGCCAAACATTCTAATAGAACATTTAGTTGTTCCCAACCAACCAATTTTTAGTAATTATATTGACATTATAAGGTTTATAACCTGTTTGTAGGAGCGACTCAAAGGTGGTATTTACATAGACAAGGAGAAGTAAAATCAAGGTACTGGATAATTTACTGTAAGTTTTCAGATGAGGGTGCAGTTTTATTTTATCTCACATCGTATTTGGTATAGGGTTTGTTGGATGCATTTTTCAGCCGTTATGGATAATAAAGAAGTTTTTCACAACAATGATGGATTGTCCAGGTGTTCTATATGAGATGTGAACTGCAACATACTTGATGGCTCAAGATGCTAAATTATATTAGCAGATATGACTGAGAATAATATGTCATTGAGAAGGAGAGATGTATGCACTTTCATTAACTGCATCTGTGCATGGAAGGCATAAAGTAAAAGTTTATTATTCACCAGACTATGGTCTGAAGTGTAGTCAGAGTGAGATGGTAATGGTACTAGAAACAGTGAGGGCAGGCTGTGAACTGAAACAAGAATCATGTGGGTAAGTTGAGGAGGGGAAAGAATGAGTCATTCAGGTTGTAGCAGTGCTGATAGAGTGCCTTTGGGATGTGGAGAAAACACAGGTGTTATCCCTTATAATTTCTGTGTAGCTGTGGTGAGTGGAAGTAAAAATATGTATTGTGCTGTTTGCTTTCTACGTGACCTATGCGAGATAGATGTTTTTTAAGTGGAAAGCCTTTCAGGAAATTTTAGGATATAGCTTAGAAGAACTCAAAACTCTAATTCATGTATATATTGGAGAATGATGTGCTCAGAAAAGCTTTAGTTTTATTTATTTCATTAGCTAATCAACATAAAGTGAAGTGGGAAAAATGTATTTTCTGTTTAGAAAAGATAGAAAAGATGACATTTTGGCAATACTGAAAGTCATCTAAAACTGTATCAGTTTGGTTTGTATTTTGTAGTGTGTGTGTGTGTGTGTGTGTGTGTGTGTGTGTGTGTGTGTGTGTGTGTGTGTGTGTGTGTGTGTGTGTGTGTGTGTGTCTGTCTGTCTCTCTCTCTCTCTCCCTGTCAATGTATGTGCATACAACCTCATCTCTTGTCATGGGTCCATATTGCTTCTGTGAAAGTTTAGAGATATGTCATTATACTTTTAAAAATAGAAGAAATATCTTATAACTGATACTGCAAAACATATGCAGGTCGATATCTGTTAATTTTTATGTAATCTGTACAAGTAGTCAAATTAAGTTAAATTCAAGTCTGAAATATGATATTCAGGAATATTATTTTTATCCATGCAGAAATGTTTTTATCCTGCAAGAAATCTCATTTGTTAAAACATGCAAAGATACTGAATATCGGTTTATTTCCAGAAAGAGTTTTTCAAATGTTCTGCTTTTACCATTTTACTTTTATTCAGGAAAGAACAGCGGTACAGCAGTTTGGCTAACCTGTGATATTTACTTCTTTCTCAAATGGTTAGAGTGATCTAATGACAAACCAGAAAATGTCATGGCATAATTCAGTATGAGCTGTCATTCATTTGTTCATTGATGTCAGTGTTCTTAATGATAAATATCTTGCAGAAATATACATTGTTAGTAATGTTGGGTGCCTGACCTACTTAATTTTAGTAAATAGTGCAGTGACACAGTGGCTAGCATTACTGTCTCAGAGTGCTTGATTTTCCAGTTCATTTTCTGGTTGTGATACCTTCTTTGTGTAGTCTGCATATCCTGCTTGTCTATGTGGCCTTTTGCTGGGTGCTGGGTTTTGGTGTTCACTTCTTTTTCTGTCTTTCAATAACCCCAAAACATGTTGTAGGTGAATTGGTGATCCTTCATATTATCTGTAGATGTACATGATGTATGTGTCCTGCACTTGACTGCCATTCTATCCAGGATTTTTGAACTTGGATATAGTACATCTCTAGAGAAGAGAAAGAACTCTGTTTAGGAATAACCACATTACCTCCTTTACTGACCTCTCTTTCATTATGTTTACAAAACACTGACTAGAGAAAAGTACAATAACTATTTTATGCTGAGCTTTTAACTCAGTCTCACATAAATTATTTGAATCAGAGCTATGCAAATTTAAAGTAGATGCTAACACAGTACATTTATTCAACAGTAATCTTCTGAACACATTCGGGTTAAAAATTGGTTCTCTGTCACATCTTCTCTTTTTAGAAGGTTAAATCTCTGTCACATGAAAGCATTTTTAGTAGTGTATTGCACTGTTCTTAAAGAAACCCAATAAAAAAAAAAACAGATGCATTCAGTCTGCAAAATTTGAAACATAAAGTAACCTGAGCACATTAGTAAAAGCTTCACACAAAACTGTAAACATAAAATCAGTGGAAAAAAAACAAACTAAAATTACCCCAAACACTGGCTTTCTTCTCTGTAATCGCACTACTAAGAAAGCATTATCTGTGGGCTGGTGACCACTCCCCACACCTCTCCAACATATAGGGCTTCACCCCTACACTCTCCAAACTTATATGTGCCTTCTCTGAGACTATACCAACACCTAGGGAAGGAATATCAAACATTTCCTGTTTTCATAGACAGATGTTCAACCATTCAAGGTCAACTATTGTTTTTGCGATTGATGTTGGCTGCATGTTTAACTAGTACACCACTTTGTGCTACTGTACTTTTTAATTTCTCCGATTGCTAATCATCCTGATCTCTGTGTTGTATGTTATGCATATGACTTATCAAATACCAAAAGTGATTCTTTTGCCTCAAAGACCCAATGATAGGAAAAAAGAATTAAGTTTTAATGAAGTTCAGACAAATTGTGAATTCTGCACTGGAGCTGAAAGTACAACTGAATGATGGGGCTCTCCCTACCCCGAAATACACCAAAAACATTATTCAAAACTTTATTGAATGTAATTTTCTCCAGGTTATTCGCCATCTAATACCTTCTAGTAAACTTCATTTGACTGGCTAACTTACACCTCTAAGAACTGTCCATGGCATAAGTAATCACCTTACTGTCAAACATAGAACTGCTCTTGGTGAAAACATACTATCACACTGGTTTAGTACTGCTTTTCTATAAATGCCTCCACTTCTACCAGAAATAGCTGTAGGATTTGGTCCTTAGTATACTATGTATGGTATTTAATTCTATATTCTCAAGAATTTGAATATTATTACACCTCTTGTATTGCTGTATCTCTCCCACTTATATAATATTCTTTCATCATCAGCATCTGTGACAGTGGTGTACTTCTACTGCTCTGTCATTTTCAGACTTGAGTTACACTACTGTTCTGTGTCACACTATGCCACAGCAGCCACTTGCAGTACCAGGAATCTCATTCTTCCTGTTCTCTTAGGTTAAAGAGGGCCAGGGTTAATGTCACAGTGACTAATGTTAGCAAGTTTCACAAGATTCAAATATTACTGATTTTGTTTATTTATTACTGCATCTGTATTTTAGCTCACACTTGGGTTATGGCTAAACATGTTCCAAGGGGATCATTTTTCTTACCTGGGAACTAAGTCAATAAGTATATATATATTTTTTCTTCTGTTACTGCACCTATGATTTAGAAGCATTAATTATTTCTGGTTTATCCTTCATTATAAGTTTTTTTGGGGTGTCTCACTATCAACATGAAGAAACCATGAAAGCTGTACACCTCAGGATAAGATTCATGGGTACACTGCTTTAGAGAAGAAAGGATCTATTCTGAAAGTCAGTCAAATGGGCAAATGCCTTTGATATACTACCCAGCTAAGGTATCGACCATCTTAGCTTCCATTCACAAAACTTTAATTTGGATGCATTGCACTCACTAGAGAGCTACTAGGCTGGCTGGAATGTGTCTAGGAGACATTTAAGTTACAGACTATAAACAATAGGTGCTATATCCTTAAAATGTTTTGGGGACCCTAAATGTAGGATAGTAGTGTTATATTCTTCAACTGTACTTTCATGAGTAGCTTTGTGATTTATTTTTGGATATCACTAGGTTCTTGTACTGATATTTCTATATACAGACTATTGCCATAGCTGTGCTGATTGTTTCAAGTTTCTTAGATGTATGTATTCAGATGAATTAATTTAAAATGCAGGCCATAGCTGCACACCTTACATGGCATTTTGAATGCATTTGCATATGTGTGCTGGCAGTTATGCAGCATGCTGTTTTCCTTTTCCCTAGTGTTAAGCCTTGGCACACTGCATTTCTAACCCTTCCTCGATTCCCCTCTCACAGCCAGTAAAGTAACATATGTTTATTTTGCCTGTCTAGTGGGCTTCAGCCTTCATACTCTTTTATAGCATAGTATTCCTGCCAGCCTACAATACTCTGATTTTATTAATTTGTTAGCTGTTTAAACTGAGTTGGCACAAGCCTCTTTTCATGGTTGATCTGGGAGTACTTTCTGGTCAAGCAACTGGCTTAGTGTCACATGATATGTAAGTAGAATCAGGGAATCAGACCCTGGACTAGATAATGAAGCTTGTTAGCAACTCAAAGTTTAACTCTCTGTGCTAAACTTTCAGACTGTTCTTTGCCATTCACTGTTTCTCCATTTTCCTGATCTGGATTAGTAAGATAAATAAAATATTAATCTGATTATGTCAATTTTCATTCTGTCCTCAACTTATAGGTCCAGATCTAAGGTTAGCGCTTTCGTGCAGGTCAGTGCCTGCACTTCTTCAGACAAAAAACACATTGACAAAATCAGTTAAATACCTTCCCAACAAATAACCACACCTACCAGGAATCACATGAGCAATTAAACAATTAAATACAATCAAATACATTAACCCATTAGTAAACACAAAAAATGTTCTATTTAAAAATCCGTTTAAAAACTGGTATGAGTGGTGAAGTAGTAGCAGGAATTTCACTAAAACCAAGCCTAAAATCCATTATAAATGTATGCATGTCCTAAAAAAAAAGTAATGGTTAAAAACATGCCCTACCAAAATAATAAATATAGTGTTACACACATTTATATGAGTATGTTTAAAAATGTGTAACCCCTATGATAGACCAATGAAAGCACATAAAAATTTATACATAAATAAATATACACGCAAATAACAAAAGGACTCATCTCATTAAACTCCTTAGTTTTAAAATGCAGGCAGTGGAGCACACATCATTGATGCCCAGATATCTAAAGGCATCACATCAGAGTTGCCATAAAAACTCACACCTTTCCAAACATAGTGGGATAGGGCCACACCTAATGGATCCATTAACCTGCTCTATAACCCTGAAATCGAATGAGTGATCTGGGTGGTTAGTTATGTGTTTTGCAAGTGCGTTCTCCACTTTTTTATTTTTGATGGCATAAATGTGTTTATACAGCCTGTCCCTAAGTCTTCTATCCATCTTACCAATATAGAAGAGATATAGTTTACACTTGGCTAAATAAACTATACATCTGGAATTACAATTGAACCTTCCAGTAGATGAAAAATTGTGATTCCTAACCGTAAAGGAGCAACCAGTGTTGATAAACCTGCAATAGGGGGCAAGCCTCACACCAAAACATCCCCTTTACCCTTGAGTTAGTTGCCTTTTTACTTTCTAATACAGACTTCAAATTTTGTCCCCTTTTAAAAATGACTACTGGTTTTGTGGGAAGGCTATCCCTCACATTCACAACTGCTTTGATTAAATCCCAGTTCTTAAATAAAATACGTTTCAAAAGGTGGACTTTGTTGCTAAAAGGGGTAATAAAGGATGAAGGAAAGTCAGTGTTGGAATCCATATGTGAATTGGTAGCTTGATCACCAATATCATTGGTCATCATCACCTGTTCCATACGGAAATCATTTAAAATTGCTTTGTAAAAACCAATAGATATTTTAAGAGTTACTTCATCAAATATATCATCAAGTAAAACCTGTGGGTAACCACGCTTGAGAAACATATCCCTCAAGAGATGGCATTCGGCTAAGACTTCCTCGAAATCAGAAACCATTCTAGCTGCTCGGACAAGTTGTCCTTTAACAACTAATTTTTGCTGGTATCCTGGATGGTAGCTGGAAAAGTGTAAGAAAGAGCTGGAGTAGGTTCCTTTCCTAAAAATAGCAGCTACATAACAATGTCTAGTATGGTTCTTGGTCAAATGTATATCTAAATAAGAAATACTCTCCCCTTGAAAATCACTGGTAAATATAAGGAATTCCATGGTATTATTCATATAATCCAACAGTTGTCTAAAAAACATCTTGTTACCTTTAAAGATGATAAAAATATCATCCAGGTACCGGGTATAAAAATAAATGTACTCAGAAAAAGGATTATTATTCAACAAACATTCCTTCTACCAGAAAACTATCACAAGATTAGAAAAGCTGGCACCACACGGTGATCCCATAGCTACCCCTTTGTTTGCACATAATAAGAATCTTTGAATAGAAAGAAATTGTTCATAAGAATTAGGTCTAGGAATTTCTGGACCAAGTATAATTCATCATTATCAATGCCTTTACTGACCAGTAACTGACTGATCCAGTCTATGCACAGGTCATGTGGGATCACCGTGTATATATCTTTTACATCCACAGTTACAAAATTACAATCCTCCATAAATACCATCTCATTCACATTAGCTAAAAAGGACCAAGAGTCTTTGCATACCTGAGGTCCGTTCACCAAAAAGCATTGAAGTATGCTATTGACAAACTTAGCCATAGGTTAGGTAATGGAGTTACACCCATTGACTATCGGACGCAAGGGGGGGGTCATATAAGTCTTTATGTATCTTGGAGATTCTGAAAATGACAGGAATCTGAGGTGCTGGTACAGTAAGAAAGTTAAAGATATCAAGGGAAATGCGTGCTTAAATAAGTCATTTAGGAAACCCCTGATTTTTCTATATGCTCCATGCAGTTCATTCAGAGAGATGAGTTTATAATGAGCAGTGTCCAAAAGTAAAGACATTTGTTCTCTATACATATTATTATCAAAAATGACAATTGTCATTTTTGATAATATGTATAGAGAAAAATTGAAGCATGGAGTTTAATGAGATGAGTCATATTTGTGTGTATATTTATTTATGTATAAACTTTTTGTGTGTTTCCATTGGCCTATAATAGGGCTTACACATTTTAAATATACTCATATAAATGTGTGTAACACTATATTTATTACTTTGATGTAGCATGTTTTCAACCATTACTTGTTTTAGGACATGCATACATTTATAATAGATTTTAGGCTTGGTTTTAGTGAAATTCCTGTTAATACTTCACCATTCATACCAGTTTTTAAATGGATTTTTAAATAGAACATTTTTTGTGTTTAATCATTGGTTAATTTATTTGATTGTATTTAATTGCTCATGTGATTCTTGGTAGGTGTGGTTATTTGTAGGGAGAAGGTATTTAACTGATTTTGTCAATGTGTTTTTTTGTCTGAAGAAGTGCAGGCTCTGACCTGCAAAAAAGCGCTAACCTTACTTTATTAAACTACAGTGTCATTACTTTTGCTATTGCTTGGAGTGTACTTTGTCCTTTGCTTTTCTTGTTTTTCCTCAGTTTGTCTATTTTTTTTTAGTTTGTATGGGTCTACATCTGATCGCTGGGATCTGATTTGGTCATTGCAAAAGCTTGTGGCAACCAGAAAACTCTTGAGCTACACCCTTACCCACAGTGTACCAACCCCAAGTACCTCGGATCTCGTTTGCCACTTCCAGCAAAAGACATGGTGCTACGGTGCTTTTCAGCAATTCTTAAATATTAAGATATGTTGAATTTTTTTCTCTTTAAAACTCTGTTTTCTCCTATTCTCACTCTAATTACTATTTAAACTTACCCTATTGTCTAAAGCTTTCTCTATTTTCCCTTGTTGTACTTGTGCACTTCTCCCATACTATAGTTAGTACTATCTCCCTTCCTTACACTTTACAGTGTATTTTCTCTCTTAATACCGTCATTTGTACTCTTTCGTCCTTTTCTTTTTCCTAAAAATAATAATAATAATAATCTTTATATATATATATATATATATATATATATATATATATATAAATAAAATACTTTATTTGGAATGATTGTGGCAGAGAAACAGTCTGGTTTCAGAAAATGTACCAAATGTGGTCACAAAATACCACTTTCAGATACACATTCTTTGTGTTTATTGTTTAGGACCCCACCACCTCCAGAAGGACTGCTCCATTTGTCACTCCTTCAACCCTAGAGGTCTGGTGGAATGAAAGAATAAATTAATTCTCAAAGAGTTACTTCCTTTCTTTTTTTCTGAGGCCTTATCAGGAGCCTCCCCTGAGAAAACAAAAGAGACTATTTCTCCTAGTACTTTGTCAGCTTCTACTAAATCATCTGGGAAATCAAAGAAAAGACCTCTTTTGGATCCAACTGACTCATCAGATCCTAAACATAAAGTTACAAAATTGTCGCATCCAGCTTCACACTCGGATCTAAGACACCTGACTAAGGAGCTATTGGATCCGACTTCACAATCAGATCTGAAGCTTAAGAGACCTAGGCACTTATTGGATCAAACTTTTCCAGATCTGATGCCAAAAATGTTGGATCCCATTGTTCAGTCTACGCCACTTCCAAGGACCAGATACTCTCCCTCAGTGGATCCTGGGTTCATCCATCCAGGGTTCCTTCTCCCTTTTTGCAGAGACCTAGGTCTCCTTTCATTGTGTCCACTTGCTCTTCCAGGAGCCTTACAAAAGAAGATGTGGACAGGTTAGTGAGAAGGATTCTCTTGGCACAGAGCATGCCAAATGTCCCATCAGCTCCTACCTATTTGGATCAGGAGATCCAACCTTCCACTACTCCCCTGATGCAAGTTCCTCCTCTGAATCCACTTGGGGATACTGGATCTGAATCATCTGGGCCCATCTGCTTCGGATCCAAGAATATATTTATCCTCAGATGCAAAGCTTGTTCTGAGCTGTTTGGTTACATCAGATCCAGAGAGTTGTTGGAGCTGGAGCTGCCCTGTTGGGTCCAGGGTGTTACAGTCTACTCCAAAGTTCTTAGAGCTGTCTCTGCACCTTGGGGCATTGCATGGGTTAGTTCAGTTCTGACTTCGGCCTTGAATGAGTTCTCCTCAGAACAGGGTGGGTCTTTGGTCCAGAGGCTTGCCCTTGCAGACCTGGGGACCTGTTCCTTTCTGGGGAGATCTGCCTTTGAGGTAATGGAAAGAACCTTGTCTGCATCCTCAACAAAGACGTGTCCCTTCTACTCAGATCCTCAGTCTGCAGGCTTGCCATCTCTTCACTTAGAGTCTCATCTATCCTCTCCACAGGGACAGCCAATACTGAAACCCCAGGCTTCCCAGCAGGTTGTTCCCACCTCTTCTGATACCTCCCCAGAGCATCCCACTGAGGAGGTCCCTAAGAAGGGAATGTGCAAGAGGAAGTACTTAGACTTCCATGAGGAGTCAATCACAGAAGGTACAGACTCTGATGAAGGTAAATGGTCCCCATGGTCATCTTCTGAGGATGTCCAGTTTGGAGACTTCCTTGAAACCTGAAACAGAGAGGTGGCTTGAAATCCAGCAACCCTTCATCTGAGAAGTCTGTGCTCATAGAGGCATTCAGTACTGGCCTGTCTACCTCCTGGGTGACTCTGCCCGTGAAGACCTCATAGATTTGATCTCTCAGCGGTCATGTAACACCTCGGATGAAATTGAACCAATCCCGTGGAGACCAGACAAAATTTTAACAGTACCACAAGATAGTTTTGGACAAAAAGGGTGCCTGTTGATGCCATGATTGTGGCAGCAGCCACTAAAAAGGAACTATCCAAAGAGAGTTCCATTGTCCATCCTCCGAACAAGGAGTCTCAGATGACGGATAGGTTTGAGAAGCATTTCTGTGTTTCAGTGACTTTTGCCTTAAGGTCTGTGAATAATTTGGCACATTTCACCAGGTTACAGAGAGACCTAGTTAAGGAACTCTCTGATACACTTTCAAGATCCATTTCTGATGAGGTACAGGTAGGTTCCGGAGTTTCCATAAGGAGGCACACCTGGATGCCCTTGTGATTTTGTGGAAAAACCCTGTCTGCCCTGGATGTACATTTTTCCATGCCTCAAAGATCCTTCTCCAGGAATCAAAGAGGTACTGAAAAAATATGGTTCAAAACATCCCAGGGTCCTTTCCAGGACACACCTGGAGGAGGTTCCCCAAGGGTAAGGGGGGACTTCAATGGTAGACACCACCCTCATGGCAGAGTTGGCCTGCAAAACAAAGGGTCCAAAGATTCATTTTTCAACAGACCCTTCCAGCGCTCCTGAAAGGAGGCATGATTGTCCCGCTCGGGAGGCAATCAGGGGTCGATTATCCCTGCATCTGAGAACCTGGCTAGAGATAACAAAAGATACATGGGTGCAAAGAATCATTTCCAGAGGTTATATAATACCCTTTTTCCTTTCTCCTCCAACCTCAAAAAAATCTCTGATGTTCCAACCCAGTCAGCAGGAATAAGTAGCACTTCAAATACAAAAGCTGCTAGAAAAAAAGAGTAATCCAAGAGGTCCCACTAGACAAGATAGAATCCAGAACTTACTTAAGATTCTTTTTAGTGCTAAAAAAAACAGGGGACTGGAGACCAGTCTTGGATCTCATCAACTTGAACAAATCAAGTTTGACGAACCAAGTTTGGTTTCGGATGGTCATGGTTCAGTCCATTCTCCCATTTCTGGGAAAGGACAACTGAATGTGCTTGATAGACCTTCAGGATGTGTACTACTATCACATAAAGATGAACAGGTGGTCCATAAGGTATTTACGCTTCGGGCTGAGAGCCAGTCATTACCATTTCAAAATTCTCCCCTTTGGTCTCACCACAGCCCCCAGGGTGTTCACCAAATGTATGGCAATAATAGCAATTCACTTGAGACTGCAACACTTCCAGGTGTTTCCATATCTAGATCAGTTCATAACCACCCCAACCAGGCATCAAGTAATAGAGGCAAGAAATCAGGTTTTTCAGATATGCTTCTTTCTAGGGATAGCCACAAACTATGAAAAGTCTCATTTGGAACCTATTCAAAAGTTGGAGTTTATAGGAGCATTGTTCAACACAAAGTTAATGATAGCTTCAATGCCTCCTCTAAGAATTCAAACATTAAGAGCACAGGTCAGAAAAATAATCTGCAGCACCAAAGTTTCTCCCTGCTTGGTTCTTTAAGCCCTAGGATCGATGGCAGTGGCAATAATTAGAAGTACCATTAGCCAGGTTTTATATGAGACTTCTACCATGGTTGCTAGCCAGGCAATAGTAAATACTTTCTATGTCAACCCTGATCTGTGTTACTCAGATTTGCAAGAGAGATCTCAAGTGGTGGATTCAATTAGAACAGGTTCTGCAAGACTGTCTGTGCTGTCCCCCTCTGCCTAAGGCCATATTGACCATGGACGCTTGCCCGTTAGGGTAGGGGGCATTACCTGGGGAAGACAGTCCAAGGGCCTTGGTCTCCTGAAGAGGCCAATTTGCATATCAATGTCCAAGAGATGAGAGCGGTACTTTTAGTGCTGCAGGCCTTTCAAGAAGTTCTCCTTGTGGGGATAACTGCACTTCAAATGGACTTGTCAGTAGTTTGGTACATCAGCAAGCAAGAAGGGACTAAATCTTACCCCATGTGTCGAGAAGCATGCAGAGTGTGGCAATGGACGATCTCATCAAACCGCTTTCTTATTACAATGCTCATTCTGGGGAAGTCCAGTGTGACAGCAGACAAGCTGAGCAGGGGCATTATTCTACCTCATGAATGGTCTCTCAACAAAAATGTGGTGGATATGATTTTTCATCAGTGGGGCTAGTCTTGCTGTGATCTTTTTCTCCCCTAAACAATAAGTGCAGCAGCTACTTTGCCCTGATCCCCCCACAGGTTGAGTCACTGAGGGATGGTCTACTTCAGTATTGGGGCCCCCAGTCTTCTTTATGCCTACCCACCAATCCCGCTAATTTCCAAGTTTCTGCATAAAGCTGCCCTGTAGAAAAGCAAAGTTATCCTTTTTGCACCTATTTTGCCCTTGACAGATTTGGTTCCCCTTCATTTGGCCTCACTTACTCCACAAACCGTGAATTCTGGATCTGACTCCAGACCTCCTGTCTCATCCAACATGCATGATTCATCCCAGACGTACTGAAACTCAGGCTGACTGCCTGGCTTCTCGAATTCCATTAATAGCCAGACAACCTATGCTGTCCTCTCCTGGCCATCGGATACTTTTATCTTCACATAAACCATCAACACACAAATTCTATTCCAGTAAGATTTGCTTATTGGGCCCACAAAAATAACATCAATCACTTTTCAGCCCTTTAGCATAGTATCCTTGAATTCTTAGCCATGCTTTTTAAAGATGGAGCTAGCTCATACACAGTAAAGGTCCAGCTAGCAGCAATCTCAAATTTTGACATAGGATTTGATGGTGTTTCTGTTGCCTGTCGTATACTATGCAAAACCTTTTTGCAAGGTACTCTTCTTCTGAGGTCTCCTTTTAGAGACCCTACTCCCCCATGGGATCTTAATCTGGTTCTGCAGCACATTACTCAACCCCCCTTTGAACCAGTAGCTAAATGTGACCTCAAGTATCTTTCTTGGAAAACAATAACTGCAGCACTCTCCTCACACAAGTTTTCACTAATCTCAGGACTCACCCTTCTTGCCAAAAGCACATGGCTTTATAAACTCCCCTAAAAATGACCGGATCTAGTATAAAGTCAAATGCCTTCTTAGTCTCAAGGACAATGCCTGGCATACTTGGAAAAACAAGCCATCCTCCACCTCCAGACATCATTATACTAAGCTAAGTTATCAGATGACATAAGTTACTTTATGAAAAAGCATCAGTCATCATTTATCAACTCACCTAAAAAATTCTCGGCAGAAGTCAACCAACTGATAGGCCATACTAATCCATTTACCACCCACTTGTCCTCATATCACGTCCATTGATTTCATCCATTTCATGACACTTCCCATCCCTGATTCCATTAATAGCTCTTCCTGTCCCTTTAACCTCCCACCTCCCATCTGTATTTCCACTTTCCATTTCAAGGCAATTGAGTTTAAAAACATTGTGCCACTACTTAAAGAACTAAAAATGGACTCACCTGCTGTGCCTAGCAATCCTCTCCCATGGTTCTTATTACTATGTAAAGACTTCATAGTCTCTCCCTTCTTCACAATTGTAATCTCTGCCTAACTCAAAACATCATGCCTGATATCTAGAAAACAGCCATTGTTTAACCCCTCCCTAAAAGACTAACCTATCCCACACTGCTGACTTTTGTCCCATCTCCATTCTTTCTATATTTGGTAAAATCCTTGAAAAATTAGTTTACAATCAAGTCATCCATTACATATCACAATGTTATCTACTATTCTCATCACAGCATGGTTATTGGGCTGGTAGGAGCACTTCTACAGCACACTGGTCACTTACTGATAATATTCTCCTGACTATGGACAAAGACCTTCTCACTGAAGCTATCTTTACTGACCTCACCAGAGCTTTCGATCTGACTGACCATAACATTCTTTTAGATCACTTAGCTGATACTGGAAATATCCCAGATACAGCTTCTTAGTTTAGTAATCATCTTTTCACTTGGTACTTCATACTGCAGCTTCAAAACACTCTTGGAAGGCTTTTTTGCTGAGATGCTAAGGATTTTATTAAACTTTGATACTTGTGGACCTGTGGCTTTTTTGTTGTTTTTTACTTTAGTGCTTTTGTGTTTCAGTGGTATTTCAGTTTCAAAGCACCCTCTCTCCTTCTACTCCTCTCTTAAAGGGCTCCCTCAAGGCTCCATCCTGGATGCCCTATTTTCCATTTTCATTAATAAATTACCACTTACCTCTCTCACCTCTTTCTCCTACTTTAAACTGGTGACATGGTCTTATTTCACATAAATCTGATTGCCTCTGCTATAGAACTACTACTACAAGCTGGCCTCCGTTCTCTTATCAAGTGGCTTAAAAAAAATTCTGAAAGCTTCCAAAAGTAAAACAATGCTTTTTGGTACCTCACCTAAATAGAAGAATAACTCTTAATCACTTCTTAACCATGATCATCTTGACAACCCCATTGATTAAGTCATCTCCTTCAGTTACCTTGGTATGTGGCTTGACCCCACACTGAATTTTCACCTTCACATAAAACAAATATGGAAGAGAATAAATTCCCTTCTATTTTGGTCCTATAAAATTTCTCCCTTTCTCTCCATACCAACCTGGAATGCCATAGGCAAAGGCATTCTACCAGCACAGCTTGAATATGGACTTCCAATGGTCACAGCAGCATCTAAGAAAAATTCCCACACCATCCAAACTGTAAGCAACTCTATCTGCCATTTCATTACTATCTCCCCACAAAATGAGCATCATTGTATCGCACTTAATAAAGCCAAATGGCTGCCTGTCCATCCTCGGCCCCAAACGCTAGGAATCCCTACCTACTAATCTCAAATACATCACCTTGTACCCCTCATTATGTGCTTCAGAATCATCTCAAGTCTGAATCAGTTTGTAAATATTTCCCTCTGGACACATCACCTAAGTCCCCACTCTTCCCTGCATTAGTCAGGCACCTTTGTCTCCCATTATTTCCGTACACTAATATGTGACATATCTACCACGTAGTATATATATATATATATATATGTATAGTTAATTTCTGTCTGCTCTTACCTTACTTTTGCTGTCTTTTACACTTTGTGCTCTATAGCTTCACTATTTCGCTCTCTTCTTCTTCCTCCCTCCCCTCCTTACTCTAATCTTTCTTTCCTGTTGTACCTTATAGTGTGTGCTTTATCATTACCGTTACCAGTTCATTGCTATCTTCACATAACATTTTGTTTGTATTTATACTTCTTGTGAACTTGCTTGTCTCTTGTCATTTGTATTTGTCCAGGCTAAGACTGAAACATGTTTATTTGGATCAGTCCTCTATCCCAGTTACCACAATGAATAAATAAATACAGTTAAGAAAGTGCAGATTTTGTGACAGTAGAATATTAAGAAGATTGGTAATGTGGTGTCGCAGTCCCTCCTGGTCTCCTTTATAGCAACTAAATATTAACTCAGATAATCCTATGATGCTAATAAAAGGAAACATGGACCTGGCAGACCAGTGGTTCATTCTGTCCAGGACCTCAGAACAAGTACATGATACCTGTTTATGTAAGAGCATGGTCCATGGTAAGCACAGTAATATAAGGCAAGCTACTCATGCACTTTGGGGTGACAATGATCAACTATATATTTGGATAGGTGCTAATACCGTGTACGTCTAGGAGATTTAATTCAGATAAGAAATAAGAACAAAAAGGGGGTCCTTAATAGCCAAGGCTTACTTTAAATATAATGTAATATAATATAGCTCAGAAAAGTAGGAAGGTGGTAAGCTAGTAATGAAATTCAATTTTCTTTTTTCTGTAAAGGAAATCGGGCATAAATCTACTAGCTGTGACCATCCAGATTGCTGGGATACAGTGTTTGCTTTCTTGAAAATGAGTACAGAGTAGTTAGGGGTGACTGTGTATGTGTGTATGAGACAGAGAGAGAGTGAGTATGCATCTCTATAGGTGTGCGTGTGGCATTTGACCAAAGCACTTTTCATTGTGACAAGAATTTGTCTGTCTTACGCCACATGCATCCATAAAGTTGCTCTTTAAAACATACCTCAAACATATTCTTTATGTGCTTTTTGTATGAGAGTGACATTTCAACTTAGTAACTCCTGTAATGACAACCATCTATAATAATTTAACCAGATTTGTATTTCAGGTATAGTATTTCCAGATGTTTTATGAAGAGTTTGCTAGCAGAAGACATGAAGAGGTTTATCTAGTTAAGATATGTGCTTTTATTTTCATGCGTGTCCCTGAAGGTTACCTCATTAAGAGGCAATGTTAGCATGGCACATGCACAATTATAATTTGAAAATATACAATATTATACTATATATTACAATATACAATTATATAATTATGCAATTAATAGAGGCTTGCCACTAAGTTTCATAATCTTCTCAGTGTAACTGGATAAAAGACTCGCTTCTAGGCTCCACCTAGAGCAACATTCCAAGACATAGCTTATGCACTTAGTCACTTAAAAAATTACAGGAGACATAATTTTTCATCTTTTTATTTTTCTTAATTGTTTAATTTATTTTATTATTTTAAATATGTTAACCAGGGCAGAGTACTGATCCCACTGGATCTATTTCAGTGACTGCCTTTAATCGTAATTAATGTAGGTGTGCAGTCTTAAATACAGACACTTGTTTTTCTTTTCCCCTGTGGAAATCACACAACACATTATCATCATTAGCTATTGGGGGCAGGAGTGTGACCACGTTATCCAGCTGTACTAAGAATGAAATAGATCCTACTGATGATATTTTGCAACATTAAATACAAAGGTCTTCTGTCTCTGAATAAACAATAACATTTATTATTTATTTTATTTATTTCCAGTTTGATGACTGGGGAAGTCCACTGGGCCAAGCAGACCCCATTTTCAGTGGAGGCCCAGGGAGAAAAGATCCAAAGGAAGTTATCAGAATATAACATAAGTACAGTACGGAATATACAGTATACAAAAGCATAAATATACAATTTAAAATATAAATGCAAAATCAGGGAGTATACATTTAAAAAACACAAATGTTAAAATATAGATAAAGTCAAAAGTAATACAGAGAATATAATTAAAAGTACAAGTCATAAAGTGTTTACACATTTTAGTGTTTGTTCTAACAATCATGTTAATGATCAGAGGTGATAGTAGATGAAATTGTAGGGAGGTTTGAAAGAGGTATAAAAGAAAAGCAGTTTTTAATTAATGATAAGACAAAGGCAAGGATTCACAAAGCCTCCGTGTAAGAGTTATAACTCTTACACGGAGGCTGCAGTTAAATGGAGTGATGTCAGCATGCTCTGCATATTCATGAGTGCATGCTGAATCACACCTAAGTCTAACACGGTCCGTGTAAGACAGTAGGGGGCGTATCCGTAAGCTGAGCCCTGCAAGCGGACACGCGCCCAGAAGTGTAAAAGTGCCCAAAGTAAACACCCACAACAGAGTCCATGGAAATGTGAATAAACACAACACAACACATGCCCCCACAGACTATGAACATAAAATATATAAAGGAACATGTTATATATTTTTTTAAATTGTAAAGATGTTTAAAAGTGAGTGCGCTCGTTTGCGCAGGTGTGCTCGTAGCGCAGCTACAGTTAGCAGTCAGTGGGAAAGCATATAAGAACTAAATATGCAAAATAAGCCAGGAAGCAATAGCGTAGCGGTAGAGATGTTGGCTGAAGAGCAGGCATTCATGGTTCGAGCCCCCACAACACCATTTTTTTTTTCAAAATAAGCAGGAAACAAGTCCCTGACAAATATGTACACATAAAACCACAATTTATGTAAAATGTAATGAAATAGCCCATTTATATTGAAGACATGTGAGGTAACAAAAGAAGAAAAAATGCCAGATGTGCTCATAGCTGAGCTACAGTTTAACAGAGTGAGTGCATCTGCCCGTAGATGAGCAGTGGTTTAACTGGTGCAAAATGAGTGCCCGTAGCTGAGCAGTGGTTTAACATGCTAAATCTATGTGCCCCTACCTGAGCTGAGTGTAATATGCGTGCTGATAGCCAAATGAGGCTTAAACCAGTGTACCCCATTTGCGCGGAGCTGCGCACAGCGCAAACAAGCTAACCGACGGGCAACGTTGAGCAAGCCGTATCAAAGCTGCCTTTACACAGACACACCCCTCAGCATGTACAGACAGTCATGAAAAATAAAAAGCAGTGGCCAGGTTCGAACCCAGGATACTATTTACCATAGTCAAGGTACCAAACCACTAATCCATGACAGCAGTACCTAAAAATGCAATAATAGCTAATATATAGGAATGAATACAAACTGGAGCATGACAATGCAGGTTTACTGAAGTTGATACAATTCCAAAATGGCCAATCACAGATATGTGCGGGAAAAACGGACTATATAAGCCCCATAGGCGGGAATACACTGCATAAACGATTGTAGAACTGACCTGCAGGCAGAATGACAGGAATAGGAGAGGGTAGTTGCTTTTGAGCACAGAGGTGGGGTGTTGAGGAGTCCAGGTACATGGTCTGGCTCCTAGTCAATAATCATGAGGCCCAGCTCATGCAGGGCCAGGTCTTCTGGGAAGCATACAGGGCCGAGGCGTGGGACTGGTTGGCTCATGATCTCACCAGTGCCACAGGGATTCCAAGGACTGGGGTGCAGGTCCGTCACCACCATGCGGACCTGAAGAGACGCAAGCAGGACCAACTGAACCTCTGGATCCAGGAGGCCCGGCAAATGCCCAACGCCCCACTACTGTGTAAGTAACATTTAATTATGTATGTAAGAAATTAAACTAGCTGATATTATGGAGATGTGTATTCCAATATTACTTCATTTATATTACAGCTGCAGGTGTCCGTTCTGTGAACCGCAGAGCCTATGGCGATAGGCTGGTGCGGTTGCACCACCAGGCAGGTCAGTAATCCACTACCAGTAACTGTAAAGAAATATAAAAGTATGACAGTCAGCAAAAGAGTGCAGTGTAGTCAGTAAGGAATAAAATCTGCAAGTAACAGTGTGAAAGTGTATGCAAGTATTGCTTGATTACAAAAGTGTGTTTCAGCCTGTAAGTTAAATCGAAAAATTAAACTGTCTGACATATATTCTGAAATAAAAATGCCCTACCTGTAAGAAAATAGTACACAACCTGCAGCAGGCTGAAAAGTATAGCTGCAGAAGATGATGAAATCACATGTGTGAAATATATCCCTGTGGAAATACTGAAACATGACAGAAGTGAGACTGCTGGAAAGGATTGTAATAACTACAGGTAAAACGTGTCAATAAAGCCTAGAAGTAAGTACCATCCTGAATAGTAAAATGAAAGCAAGTGAGAGAGTGTGAGGAAAGTGTCATGAATCCAGCAATACAGTAGTAATTACCCCTGAATAAAGTATACTGCAGTCAAGACAGAATGAAATGCATGTGAGATTCAAAACCAAACAGCAAAATCTGTTCAAAGTGTTGCTGCATCTGGAATGTGTGTCCCAAAATCTGGATATGTTGCTCTCAGTCTGCAATATGCAGATAGTATGATTGTCTGATATACCAAACATCCACACTTGTCTACAGCTATATAAAGCAAATATAGCAGGATGATGTAGCTGAACAAAGCTAGATATGAATGTGTATGAAGAACCATAAAATGTATATTGATGTTGCAGTAATAGTCCTATCACCAAGTTGAAATAGTTATCATATAGGAAACTGTAGTTAGAACAGTAGAGTGTATATAACTGTAGCTATTAGAAATGTACAGCATATGTATTGTTATTCGAAGGTGTTAATATTACTTTCTTTACCCCACCCTATAACCACATATAACCCATTCCATGTGAAAATGGTATGTGCAATCACAATTAACACCCCTGGACGTTTGTCCTGTTGGGTCATATATATTTGCATGTCCGTTGATGCATCTGCCCTGTTCATACATCCACACCTGATGGCCTGTTGCCATCAATTAACCCTGCATGTTTTGGACTGTGTATTTCTGTTCAAATTATGCATGTGTTATGCACGCTGTTCAATGGTGTGAATATCTGGGTATTTGGTTAATGGGAATACTAATGCATGCTTTTACAACTAATTGTGAATGGTATTATATGTCACTAACCCAAACTGTCATGACATAATGCAAAACATAGGACAACAGGGAAGGCGGGTTCCAGCGGACCCACCTCTCCCACCTCAGCTGGCGAGTGCACCTGGCACTAGTGCCGAGTCCGGACCTTCCTCCGGTGGCCCTGTGCCACCTGCGGGTGGAAGCGCTGCAGGGGATGGGGCTCGCCCCCCCCCTCTGCAAGTGTGGCCAGAGGAGAACCACCACTCACCCTCCATAGCATCCGGACTGTGGTGCTTAGGGAGATTCGGGACTCTGTTCTCGAGCCCCTACGCCAGCTCGAGGCACGGGTGGTGCAACTAACTGGCATGCCTGTTGCCCCGCCTACACAGCCCCCAGCACAGCCCCATCCTGGGCAGTGAAGGAACAGTGGCAACTGCCTATGGGTGGGGATATCTGTTCCACTGTTGCCATCTGTGGGCTCATGGGCTCTGGATATCCAAACCTCCATCCCCGTCAATTGTGTAAACCCCCCACACGTGTCATACACGCCCCTGTATGCGTCTTGTTTGTCTTGTCTGTTTACCTACCCAACCTGCCTCCCCAGCTGTACCGACTTCCTTCACCTGACATACCACTCTCACCTGAAAAAAAAAAAAAAAAAAGGGCACTCTGTACCTACAAAAAAATTACGCCCCATACATAGCTGCCCATTCCGCACACATGTCTGCTGGACATGGAACCTATCAATTACAATTGGCTGTACAACAAGTATTATTGTTGTCCTGACATCTCTCAGGGGTGGAAGGTTTCAAATGTCACACCAAATTACATACATATGCACAGCTGTTGCTGATGAAGAAATGGGCATCTATGGGCCTTACCTACATCCCTCCTGCACATCCCAAGCTTGTTTCCCTACTGTCTTACCCTCTTTGTGACCCCTTTTTCACCACTTTCCTGTCTCCCCATTTTCTTTTCTTTCAAAGAAAATAGCGCGGGTGTGCGCAAGAGTAAGCACATTTAAGCGGTTGTAAGCGGGTGTGCGCTTGTGTGCGTGGAGCTAAACGCCAGTGCGCATGCGTGAGCTCCACGCAAACCAGTGCTAACCCAGCTACAACTGCTTAAAAGTGCCTTAGTCACTTTAATTGACAGGTCTTGTAGTCAGTTCAGAAGCAAAATAAAATCCCACTGGCAGTCCCGAACCCAGGCCCTTGGAAACAGTAGTCTGCATGACTTACCACTAAGCCATGACTCTTATACAAGAACATTGTGCTAAAATAAATATATTATGTAATAGTAGGAATTAATGTAAAGGGAATATAGATGTGTAGTACACAAAGCATGCCATTTAGAATTACTATCAAAACTAGTGGATTTCCATAATAGTAGTGTGTGAACAGAAACAGCCATGCTAGTTGGTAGCTAGCAGGTAATAATGTCACTATAGCACCTTGCAAGCCACACATATACTCACAGCAGGATAATCCCTGCCCATACCCCACAACCTCTTACAGGAGCACATCTGGACCAAGTAATAAAATATGTGGAGCAAAGGCCCAAAACAAGGGACACATTACAAATAATGTTACAACAAATGCAGACAGTTCAGAGAGTAACAGGGTCTGTATTTTGTGGGATGTTTGGAAGGGTATGAAGTCTGAAACTTGAATGTTTGTCACCATATTCTGACTTGAACCCAGAGTGATTTGCCAGAAAAAGGTGTGCATGAGATATTGACCAAAATATGAGACAGAAATGTGGACAACCTGCAAATATCTGTACACATGACAGGTCTGACACCACCATATTTGAATAGTTAAGAGCCTAGACATAGCAACAGTGAATGACTTACAGGGATGCCCCACAGACTCCATGTGAAATGTACAAACAGTAGGCAGAAGGGTGTAACACATGCAATGGTAACTATGGAATCCTGAAAGTATTCACCACTTGCATGGCAGAAAAAGTGTAGTAATACATATGCTCATGCTTACCCACAGTCACAACTGCAGCATACCAGACATTTTAATGGGTGTACCCCACTGATATGTACCATTCTATGAGGCAGATAACAAATGAACCTGAAAGTCTCTGGGGCCTGCTCAGCAGCATACTCAAATACCCTAATAGATGTCAATGCCCACACCATGGCCAGACCACACTGCATGCTGTAACACCCTAGCAGATATAGCAAGCATTCCAAGGTGTGAATGTACATGGAAAATAGGAAAGCTACAGCAGCACACTACAGTCAGGACACCTAGCAGGCATACAAGTAGTGACTGTAAAGGGCAAATATTGAAGCCTTAGCAACAAAGTGCAAGCAAAAGTGAAAGGAAAGCACACACACACATTAACAGTAGTAGTAGTTGTAGGTGTCAGTGTACATACACAGTTAGTACAGGAAACTGGAGAAATGACTGGAGGAATGTTAATCTACAACACACCTGGAAATATGATAGTAAAGTACACAAGTAGAACCAGAGCGGAATGGCAGTCTAGAATGCAAAGTCCATTATGAGAGAGATACTAACCTTTACACTCACAAAACATTGTCCACAGCATAACAGCATGGTCCCTGCCCTTAAAATCTGAAAGGGCTATGCCTATCTCACATACCTTTTTATAGCACTGTTCTGACATCACAGTGAGAACTGCAATCAGTACACAACTGGCTGCATGCAATTAGCAAATGCTGGCTAATAATTGGTGCAGAGGCCATCACATGGGCATATGCAGATACCTACAAAAGTATGCTGTACTCCCAGTCTACACATGCAATACTTTCATTGCACCCTGAGAAGGACATGAGAGACAGACAGACAGAGAGAGAGAGAGAGACAGAGAAAATTGCAATTAAGCTGACACAAACAAATTGTTCAGCAATAGCCACCTGAAAGCTGACAACTGGGAAGTGGAGCAGCAGGACAGAGAACCAGATGGCAACACAAGCAGCTGTGACAAACACAGGTAATGTAAAGTAATACTATAAAGGTCTACATACTGTGAACCCTCCATATGTGTCATTGGTCTGTATCCATATGTATATGAAGATGTGTAAAGGGCAGGGGACATACAGCAACTATCAGTGAAGGCTGTACATACATTTGTATGTGAGAGCATCTATGTGCACATATCAATGTTGGTTGATTGTAGGTTGTAGTGCCATGTACAAAGTAGGTTTCACAGTTATGTATGTTTAGCAGTATGTTAGTGTGTGTATACAGTATGGTAGACAAATATGTTGATATACCTGTCTATCATATGGATACGTATGTATGTCAACATATGTATGTATATATATATATATATATATATATATATATATATATATATATATATATATATATATATGACATGCATATATGTATACATACATGGAGAGAGAGATGTAGGAATACATAGACAGATATAGATAGAATATTGTACAAACATATATATGTAATGCACACATACAGATATAGATATATGTAGATACATATACATAGACAGACTGATATGACTATCTACAGGTATGACTGTATATGACGACCTTCAACACACCCTGTCCCACCACCTCTGTCACTCTCACCCCCTCTGTGTCCCCCCCTCTCCACATCTATAGCAGAATATGTACATCAGTGTATATATGTGTATATGTATACTGACACACACACACACATATATATATATATATATATATATATATATATATATATATATATATATATATACATACAGATATATTTATATACATATATATATATATATATGTATATATATATATATATATATGTATAGATAGAGAGAGAGAGAGAGATGTTTATAAATTCTGAGTGAGGCACATGTGTACAGATGTATTGCAACAGGTACCTGGTGACAAAGGCATGGAGTGAACACCAGTGTCAAAACAGGAGTACCATACCACATTCCAAATCACCTACACCAGTAACCACCAGATATGTGATTGGCTGCCCACCACTGCATGTGTCAGGGGCGAGCAGGGTCATAAATGTGTACAATAGTGGCCCCAATGATATTCACAGTGACCACTATCCCTGGAATACCTGCACATGGTATGTGTCAATGAACATGGTGTGTCAGCTATGGACATGTAGGTCGGTGTACCCCTCCACACCACATAATGGATGCCATGGTATGGACCTCACATGACAGCTACAGATATGGAGAAGGACACAGTGATATGTACAACACTGTGCCAATGCACTCAAACACATTACCAATGCACAGTGACTGACAACACCACAGAGTACACATATACTACCCACATAGAGGTTACCACTCCCGGATTTACATATGTAAGTCACACCCATGACAGATGTCCAACAACTATAGTAACACCTCACACCATCCACAACCTAAATGACTGCTGTGTGTCATCCGTGCCACTGCAATAGAGTGCAAATGTGGAGGTAAAAGTTCCTACCCACAGATAAGACATACCCTGCAATAAACCACACAGTGTTAAGAAGCAAGACTCCCCATGAGTACATGTCACACATACCCCTGCTGAATGTTAGTCAGATAGGTAATATGCCATATGAGTCACCCTGTGTAACTGTGTGACAGCAGCAGGTACCATCACACCACATGTCTCACAATGGTCAGGGTAGCAGAACAGTATGCTGCTGTAGTCCCCGGGGGCAATAGGATATTGTATAGTATTGTATTGTAATGTAATGTATTGTGTTGTATTGTATTGGTATGTTGAGGTGCCTCCTTCGTGGAGTGGAACCACTGCTGCTGTGCTCCAGTGTACAGGTACATATCCTGTAGTCAGGCTAGTGTTACATAGCACTTCTATATGTGTGTTTAGCTCCTGTCAGAGTTTATGTAGCATGCAACTGGGGATACCATCAGGTCCCATTCATGTTGTGTATTCTGCTGTCCTGAGGGTGGCTCTCACCTGGACATCTGTGATGACAGGGAGGTTACAGTCAGCTGGGATAACTATGTCTTATTTTGGGGGAGAGGCGGGGGACACCTGCACTGAACCTGTCTGCCACAATGTTGTCAATATCTGTGGTGTCAGTGAAATATTTGTTGTTGTGTACTAACTATGGGCATAGAGGATGGATCCTGACCAGGTTGCTAACATAACTGAAGAAGGCCTTCTGGTTATCTGTAGTGTCCCTCTTGATTTCCCTCTCAAAGTTGCCCATGGATGTTTGTATGATGGAAAATAGATCCTTACTAGTGCTGCTCAGACATGCCCTCCCTTTATGAAATTATGCTGTGTCTTGCAGTAGCTTCCATCTTCTGTAATACAATCTGTCTATGGCTGGGGTCCACCAGACAGGATGCTGTCCCTTTGTGGAGAGTGTCTTGGTCATATATGGGATTGCATGATCCATGCATTCTCAGAGATATCTGTAAAAAGCAATTGTGTAGGGGTCAGCATTGTGGGTTGTATCTGCCACTGGCAGAGTGGGTTGAAATGATACCATGTCACTGTTACAAAGTGTAAAGTTTGCATCTGTAATGTTATTCATTATAGTCGTTTGTGCTGGTGGTGGAGGTGGGATATGTATATCCAGGGCAATCAGTGTGTGGTCATCTCACAGCAGTTGATGATGTAGGCCATACAGTACCTAGATACAAACCCGTAGAGTGAGGAGGTGCTCTTGACCTGAATCAGTGTTCTGACTGCTGGTGTTTGGTAGTATGTCGTATGGAGTGTGCCAGGTACTGTTGCACAGTTGATGGCTGAGCACTGATACCTGGCCATTTACATGTGTATCCACCAATAGACAGACAGATGCTATATATGTGAGATATGTTGTATCATAGCAGTTGAGTAGCATGTGTAGTACGTGTGCCAAATTCTGCTGACATATATTGCTGATATCAGGTTATTTTCTTTCTCAGGTACATGGCCCACCCGCGGAATCCCACTTACTCGACAGCTGAGGATGAGGAGATACACCAGAGCCTGGTGTGGGATTATGCAATACTCTTTTCCCGCACCAGCCAGAATCAGCAGGAGAGGGCTGCACTGTGGCAAGACCTTGTCCGTCGGGTAAATGACATAGACAAGCATAATAGGACATATGAGCAGGTACGACATCACTGTAGTGATTTAATCAGACATGTCCATCAGCGTGCGTCGGATATCCACAGGCAACAGGTCACCACAGGTGGTGGGGTGGCTACACATCCCCCACTCACCAGACTGGAGGGACTACTCATGAGTGTAGTGGCTCCAGTCCGCCAGCAACAATAACAGCAGCAGACATGCATTATGATGGAGGCTGGAGCCATGCAGCAGCAAGACAGTGAGCGTGCAGGTAATATGCCATATGTATAGTTGACTGTTGTGTACACTGGTAGTTAATGCATGTGTGAGGTGTGTCCTTGGTTTGTAGCTGTCACCATAGTATTTAATGTGCAAGTGTGATATCCTCAATATTAGCAGCTGACCTGTGAAAGGCAACTGTTGTACTACTGACCTGTATCATACTCAGTAACAATGGCACAGTTGTGCCCACTGACATTAGTTTCTTCACGTCTGCAGGTCACTCTGGTATAACAGCAATGCAGCCTATCCATGCTGGTGAGTGTGTATTAACAATTCCTGTAATAGGTTTGATAGTAATAGTACTATTTGGCTCACTTAGTAGTGCTCTTTGTATGCATGTAGGTGTGTCTGTGTCTGTGTGTTGATATCACGCATACTGAGTACTGTACAATTGTGTGAAACTGTGTGCATGTGTGCATGTGTGCACCTGTGCATGTGTGCATGTGTGCACGTGTACATGTGCGCACCTATGCATGTGTGCACGTGTGCATGTGTGCATGTGTACATGTGTGCATGTGTACATGTGTGCACCTGTGCATGTGTGCACCTGTGCATGTATGCATGTGTGCACCTGTGCATGTGTGCATGTGTGCATGTGTGCATCACTGGTAATATGCAGACATTGTAAACTGTGTTTCCTGTTTCCCTCCCACAGGTTCTGGTTCTGCTCTGGTGTCATGTAGCAGGGAACCTGAATCATGTGCCATGGGTACTGATAATGATGACATCTGTGTAATGGCACAGGAGGGTATGCCAGGGTCCGCCATTGGTCAGCCGATTGACAGTACACAGCTGTCGACCCCATCAATGCGCACAGTTATCCTGCCAATACACCCTTTGTCACCAATGTCCCTAGGTGATGGACAGCATACAGTGGGCATTGACCAGGGTAATGTGGTATCTGTGCCACATGCCTCCCCACACAGAAGCCATGGGCATGGCCCAGAGATGGTACCACACAGACAGATGTCCAGGGGTTCTCGTGGGAGCATCCATGGGCATACTGCCCCTGTCAGACGTGCCCACAGAGGTCTTACAACCTCAGCTATGTTTTGGGCTGTTATGCAGGCACAGTCACCTATGGAACGGTACACCAGACAGGGTCTGAGGGAGCTGACAGCATGTCGCACAGCCATGACTGACAGTATGCATGACATTGTGGCTGTCATCCGTGATTTCACCGATGTCATAGACAGATGTTGTGGGGACATATTAGACCGGTTCCACAACTACATGTCCATGAGCCAGGGTGATGGTGCGCGGTTGAGGCGTCGACGTGGCCGTATGCCAGCAACAGCAGCAGCTGGCAGTCGTCGCAGATGACAACAGGGCCGTGGCTGCCCCCATAGTGCCAGCAGCAGCCCCAGCAATGCTGGGTCTGTGCTGTCATCAGACTGCCCCAGGAGACCACGTGCATGTGGCTGTGGCCAGGCCCGACAGGGATCTGTGTCCAGTCAATGAACACGTGCTTCTGATGACAGTACCCAGTCTGGGTTGGTACCGGATATGGTCCGTAGCACCCCTGCAAGGCACAGGTATCGTGTCCGTGGCCAGAGACACTGATCTGTATGACCTGGCAGGTACAGTCTGTGGCTGTCCACAAACACCAGTATATGGCAGCCATGAGGTGGAACTGTGTGCATCCATACACACATGCAAATTGACAACACCTAGGGCTACCGCATACACACACACTGCATCAACATTGCCCCACCTTCTACTGCTGTCCCTCACCAACACACATACACATACATGTCAATCGGTGGTATCGGTGGCTGACTCAGGCATACCAAGTTCACACCGTGTGCATATGATGAAACTGTGCCACCTCCTGCAATCTGTAACAACTGTGCAGGTACAGGTTAACATGTTGCTGATGCACAGGGTGACCACATAGATGTGTAGTAATAGTATCATGTTGTTAACAGTACTGTGTGCTGAATTAATTGTGGGTATATCACAGCATGGCTGATGCAGTAAGTGTGTGATTGTCATGTACTATTGTCTACACCCATGGTAATTACCATAGTGTATCATCTGCACATGTTGGTATACTGGTGGTAATGATGTCAACAGAAGGCTACATACATAGGTAGCACAGGGGATAAGGTAATGAATGTAGTAATACGCAATGATGGACATGTAAATTGCAAGTGGCATGTTGCCCACACTAGACTCTGCAATGCAGATGTTTGAGGATGTTGATATGTGTGCAGTACTACACGACTGGTACAGGACACACAGGAGCACCCTAGCACTGCATGCTCACATCTCATAGTATGCTAGACAGCCCCAACACACAAAACTAACTGCCACAGGAGGGAGAGTCCCCATATATGTCAGGGATACTGCGGTGGCAGGCCAGGTAGCATACATCCTACTAAGTATGGAACCACTGAGTGAAGGCTCAGTGTCTGTTATTTGACATGTGTATTACTGCAGGTATGAGCACATGGGTTTCCATCCAGTTATTGTACATCCTGACAGTACATGGTCTGTACACTTGTAGCCATATGACCCGTGTATTTCCATGTACATGTGCATAGTGCCTGCATATTTGCAGTGTTACCTACTGGAAGTGGTACAGCTTGTTTGTTGTACAATGGACTACATGCAGCCCTGTCTACTGTAGCTTTGTTTGCATGCATGTTTGCTTGCAATTACCCTGGAATACTGATCACACCTGCAATGTATAGTTATAGAGCTTCTGTGGACTCCTACTGCCATCTGCATAGCTTACTATATGTATGTCCATGTCCCACTTGACAGGATGTCACTGTTTGTCCTGTTCACATGTACATTGCCTGTGACACAGTGCATATGACTTACCTGGCATGTGTCCACGTGAGCAGTCATATATGCTACTGCTAACTAATCACAGGCACTACACCTTCACATATTCATCTTCTGTTGAACTACCTGCTTCGCTAGGGATGGCCTGCACCTGTCACCCCTGGGCTTTCAGATATTGGCAAAGGCTCTTGCTACCCCCATAGTGCCTATGTTAGGCAAGGCTCAAATGACAAATCCACCTTCATAGGTATCACAAGGGATAAGAAACTAAGAGTAATGCTACCCAATGCCAGAAGTCTAAACCTCCAGATGCATGCACCCGAAACTCTCCTTGGCATGGAGAACATCGATATCTGTGCAGTAACAGATGCCTGGTTCAGGGCTACTGAGAGCACACCAGCACTACCAGGTTTAACCTGGTTGATTTCTTTGAAACAGTCACCAAGGCCATTGACGAGGGGAAGGTGGTTCACACAGCCTACCTGGACCTCGCAAAAGCCTTCACAACAATACCCCACTTGGGCATTCTAGAGAAGCTCACCAGCTTAAATATAAGCCCCTATGTCACTAGATGGATTTCACAGTGGTTCAAGGACAGAACCCACATGGTTATAATTGCTGGAGCCATGCCAGACTCCAAACCAGTTACGAGTTGTGTCCCACAAGGCTCAGTCCTGGGACCTCTCTTGTTTGGTATATATATATTGGAGGTACAGGCCAACACGGACGGACTGTGGCTGACCAAATATGCAGATGACTGCGAATTGGCCACGATAATCGACTCTCCAGCCGACACAAGCATCTTCCAAAGGGGCACCATAGAAACAGACAACTTGTGCCAGAGCCATGGCCTTCAGCTGAACAGTGTTTAGAAAGGGAAATGTGCATCCTGTAGTCTGTTCTCCTACTTGCCAAAAGGGACATTTCCTTCACACACACACTTACCCCCCCTCAGCTAAACACACACACTTGCAGGATTCAAACCCCTACCTAGCTATGTTATGACAGTTGAGACGGATGCATTAGCAGAGTGCACTATTCGCATTACTGGGAGGTTTCCCTTCTCCTGCTATACTTATAGAGTGCTGACATCATCGGTGTTTAGAAAGGGGAATGTGCATCCTGTAGTCTGTTCACCTAGTTGCCAAAAGGGACATTTTCCTCACACACTAACCCCCCTCAGCCAAAAACACACACTTGCCATTTGCAGGATTCAAACCCTATCTGACTATGTTATGACACTCAAGACAGACACATTAGCAGAGTGTGCTATTCGCATTACTGGGAGGTTTCCTTTCTCTTGCTGTACTTATAGGGTGCTGACATCATCAGTGTTTAGAAAGGGAAATGTGCATCCTGTAGTCTGTTCACCTAGTTGCCAAAAGGGACATTGTCCTCACACACACTAACCCCCCTCAGCCAAAAACACACACTTGCAGGATTCAAACCCCTATCTGACTATGTTATGACACTTGAGACGGACATATAAGCAGAGTGTGCTATTCGCATTACTGGTAGGTTTTCCTTCTCTTGCTGTACTTATAGGGTGCTGACATCATCAGTGTTTAGAAAGGAAAATGTGCATCCTGTAGTCTGTTCACCTAGTTGCCAAAAGGGACATTGTCCTCACACACACTAACCTCCCTCAGCCAATTACACACACTTGCAGGATTCAAGCCCCTACCCAGCTATGTTATGAGAGTTGAGATGGACGCATTAGCGGAGCATGCTATTCACATTCCTGGGAGGCTTCCCTTCTCCTGCTACACTTATAGAGTGCTGACATCATCGGTGTTTAGAAAGGGGAATGTGCATCCTGTAGTTTGTTCTCCTAGTTGCCAAAAGGGACATTTCCTTCGCACACACACACACACACTAACCCCCCATAGCCAAACACACACACTTGCCCTTTGCAGGATTCAAACTCCTACCTAGCTATGTTATAACTCTTGAGACGGACGCATTAGCAGAGCACGCTGTTCACATTACTGCAAGGTTTCCCTTCTCCTGCTATACTTATAGAGTGCTGACATCATCAGTGTTTAGAAAGGGGAATGTGCATCCTGTAGTCTGTTCTCCAAGTTGCCCAAAGGGACATTTCCCTCACACACACACTAACCTCCCTCAGCCAAACACACACACTTGCAGGATTCAAACCCCTACTTAACTATGTGATGGACGCATTAGCGGAGCACGCTATTCGCATTACTGGGAGGTTTCCCTTCTCCTGCTATACTTATAGAGTGCTGACATCATCTGTGTTTAGAAAGGGGAATGTGCATCCTGTAGTGTGTTTTCCGAATTGCCAAAAGAGACATTTCTCTCCCACAGACTTACACACACACACACAGCATTTGCAGGATTCAAACCCCTACCTAACTATGTTATGACACTTGTGACGGCCACATTAGCAGAGCGTGCTATTCGCATTATTGGGAAGTTTCTTTTCTCCTGCTGTACTTATAGGGTGCTGACATCATCAGTGTTTAGAAAGGGGAATGTGCATCCTGTGGGGAGGCAGATGCCAAGCACACTCTGGCTAAGCTGTCATTCCCTAGGGCAAACAGCCTAGTGTTGACCTCTACACCCATATGTTTAATTGTCAAATGCATATTATTTGTTGCTGATAGACTGTTTGCACATCTTTATTGCCATAGCATTCCCTATTTGTATGAACAACTTGTGCATCTGTGGAAGATGTTTGCATATGGGAGGGATCCACTATATCACGTATGTCTCTGTAGTCATTTAACTGTGTGCACTGGGCAGACTGCTGTAATGTGGTTGGTTCCTGGAATAACACGTAAAAATACCAGATATGTGTGTCCAACTGCTAAACTGAGATTTGGCCTAAGTTTGTGAGCATGCCCAGTTCAGCCTTCCCATGGCATGTTGTCTGACATATATCTCATTTATCAAAGTGTGTGAGCATGCCCAGTGTGAGCATTCCATATGTTGAACTCTGCAGCCCACCACATTTGTGGATGAGTGTGAACTTCAACAAATATCACCCGTTTATGGTTGTGTGTTGTGTGTCATGTTGTGTAGTTACTGTACAACTGCTTTGTGTGTGAACACAACAGGATTATACTGTGCCTGCAGTGTTTGCATGGGATACTTTGCATACAGTTGTCAACATCCTTTCACACTGACCTAACACTGTAGTACTGTATAGTGTACTGGTAGTACTTTGACTGTAGTGGACAGTATCCTGGGCTTTAGTGCTATCACTGCTTTACATTTCGATAGTGAGCACAACAGCCTGGTTAGGGGCCAGTTGTGTACATCTGACCATGTTGCATTCTGTTCAGATATGAACTACTTAAACCAGGCTTGTCCAACATTGGTAGTGTATTCCACAACATAAGTGTACATTTGCAAACACTAGCGATGTGCCCTAGTCCATGTCTAATGCTAGTTGGAGAGTGTGTTTGTCCTTCAACACACATTGTAAGTGGAGTTTGCCATGACATATGTCATGGTTAGTATACTGTGCCTCTGTCTACCTGTGACATGACAGTGATACCCAGGATAAAGCTACCATCTCCCATCCACTCATCAAGATTCCTATTGACGAAAATTGATAAGTGAATCTATGGGTAGCCTGTACTGGGAGTTCACTCATGGGTGGGGGTGGCTTCTGTGTTATGGATCATGCAGTATAGCTTGACCTATGTAAGTCAGTACTGGGGTTCAGGTCTGTCATATGCATAGCTCACTGCCATTCAGATTGTACAAGGTGCAGCATGTTTATTGATACCAGCAACACAGGCAACACATGGCATCTGTGCAAGCTCTTTGATACTCCTGGTGAGGTACTGTTGGGGACTTTACGGTTGATGGAGGTGTCTGCTGAGGTACATCCCACAGGGGCTATTGTAGTCAATTGTACCGCTGATGAAGGATGACTGCAGAGCCACAATGACCTCCCCTTATCTAGATCTGACAACCTTCATGATTAGGTGGGTATATGGTATGTTTCTGTAAACACTACAGCACATGTTTGTCCAATGCAGGATATCTATCACCTTGTGTCCCCAGGTCTCTCATTACATGTTAACTACGTAATGGGTTAACACCTATGTGGTAATTGGTGGGCACTTACTGTATATCCACGGGGTTGACTATACACTTTTCTGCAATTAGCTTGCTGACATGGCTATGGCACCAGTTGTCTGTTTCTATGTGGCCCTTTTGTGGGATGCTTGTGTCAGCTGGTGGATCATATATGGTGAGCAGTTTGTAGTCCTCTGCAAACATGTTCAGACACAGTCCTTCCATGTTTGCCTGTACCTATGGGACATATATACCAGACGAGGGAGATCCCAGGACCAAGCCTTGTGGGATGCCAGTTATATCTGGTTTGTAGTCTGACATTGGCTGCAGCATGTCTGACCATGTCTGTTCTGTCCTTGGTCTGGTTTTCAACCCCTCTACTGACATAGGGGTTTATATTTAAGCTGGTGAGCTTATCTATAATGAACACGTAGGGTATTGTATAGAAGCCTTTGCAAGGTCCAGCTACGCTGTGTGGACCACATTGCTCTCATAAATTACCTTAATGACTGTTTCAATTCAGTCAAACATGTTTAGGGGCAGGATCTGCACTTAAGAAAGCCACACTGGGTAGGGTCTGGTGTCAGTAGGTCCCCAATATCTTTATGTCTGTGGTACATGCTGATCCTTTCCATAGCTGTGCAGACCGAGCTTCTCAGGATTCTGGGGTAGTAGTTTTCAGTATCCATTCAGGCAACACCATTGTTGAGAAGGACCACTGTTGTTGTACACTGCTCTTTGGGTACATATTCTGTGGTAAGGCTGACATTGAGCAGTAGTGTGATTTGGCATTCCATTCATCTTGGAGTCCATGTTGCACTCAGCCCAGGACACCATCTCATACCATTGCTGCTGTGTGTTTTGCTTTGTAGATGCTGGCTGTTACCTCAGCATCTGCAATGCCAGGGGGCCAGCAGTCTGCTGGGATAGATATTCTGCATGCTGGGGGTTTGCACTGCACCTGTCAGGATGTATGTTGGCAATATGTGTGTGTGTTTGTGATATTTGTGTGATTCAGAGCATATCTGTGAATTCCCAACACGGTTCCTACCATCAGTTGTGAAAGCCTTGGGATTATCCTTAGTGTCCTGTACAATTTGTATCTTCATAGGTTCATAGGTTCATACTAGGCTATCCACCCTAGGGCATTTATTAGCCTAGCCAGAGTGTGTGTGGCTTTTGCCACCCCTTGCTATGTGAATATTATGGCCATTTATGATTTGCTTTGCTGTGCCTCTGTCTGGACATGACACAGTGAAGACCCCCAGTATAACTCTACAATCATCCATCCACTTGGCAAGATTCCTGTTGAAGAGTGTCAGTGATGGGCTCTGCCTAACATGGAGTGGGATTCTGGTCCAGGGTGTGGGGAGCCTCTGGATTATGTATCTGTCCCACCAGCACATCCTATTTCATTATTTGTTGAGGTTGACATCTCTCACTCTCACAGCTTTGATGGCTTTGAGTTTTCTGGGGTGGAGCATGTCCATTACTCCTGTGTTGGGCATGGCCTGCTACAACAGGCATGCAATGCCTCTGTGTAGGCAGTATGTGACTGCATTCAGCTGGGGTGTCTACAGCCAGGCAGCATATGACATATATTTGAGACCCTTTATCCTCTTGGTGAGGTACCTTTGAGGTCTTTCTAACTGCTGCAGGTGTCAGGTAAGGTACATCCCATATGAGGCATTGTACTAGATTACGGGTGTGATAAGAGAACAGTATAGGGGCACAATGACCTCTGTTGACGTAGATGTGAATCCTTTCCTGATATGGTGTCAAATGTAGACAGTCTTCCTAGCCACATTGGCAATGTGAGTGTCACATAACAGGTTACTGTCCACTTGTGTCCCTAGGTCCCCGATTACTCCTTCCATACATAATGGTTTACCACCTATGTGGTAATTTGTGGTACCTTGTTTGGTATTTAGTGGGACATTCATACTGTCCAGTGTCTTCAGGACGGCTGGGTCGGGTTCCTGTGTGTGAGAGTGTGGTCTGTAGCATGCTACAGACTGTACAGCAGTCTTGACTACGGTTAGTTGCACATGGGTGGACTCCAATGCCTTGTGCATTGTCAGTTACCTGGACATATGGGTGTCTGTGCTGAATATGGATACTCACCCTCCTTTTATGTTTTGTTCCAGGTTTTGGGGCCATGACACATGATATGTGGTATAACCTGGTAGTGCTGGTGTGCTGTCAGGAGACTTGCAGCAGGTTTCTGTCACTGCACAGACATCGATGTTCTCCATACTGGGGATGGCCTTGGGAGCATGCATATTGGGGTTTACACATCTGGCATTGGTCAGCATTACCCTTATGTTTCTTTCCACTTATGTTTTCTAGGGTGGTGGGTTAGTCTTTTCAGCCTTGCCTACAAAAGGCTCTATGGAGGTGGCAAAGGCCTTATCCAATATCCAGACGCCCAGGGGTAACAGGTGCAAGCCATCCCAAGAACAGCTGCGTGGCTTGTCAAGCATGACATCCCAAGCAGACAGACATTGAATCTCCTTGGAATGACACCAGTAAGTGTGCCACTTGCTATGACTGATCATTCCGTGTTTGTACTGTGGCATTATTCTTGGTAAGGGTAGGATGCTGCAAACGGTGAGTGTCATACTGGCCTGGATTACATAATCAGAGAGCTCATCTATGTCTCTTTTCATGTAGTCTAGGAGGTACATCTCAGGTCATTCCCACCAGCATGGACTATGACTGCATCATATTTCTACTTGCTTTGGAGTGACCTGCATACTTCTGTTATGTGGCGTTGTGGCAGCCTACGGGCAGCTTACTGTACCCTTTCCCTTGTTCAGTCTGGTGTGCGGGACAGCAGTGTGTCTGACTATGGAGTCACCTATTACAACTGTATCAGGCATGTTGTTTCTCCTTCTGGCCTGTGACTGTTTGGCACACCAGCTTTGTGTACTATGTGTTGCATGTGCTATGTTTGGAGGTTGTTTGATAGGGTGTCTGCTTTAGAGGCCTCTGTTTGTGTGATGTGTTTGTAATTTGTGCCTCTGGGAATGTTTTTCTGTGTTTATGTGTTTGGTTTGCAGTTGTGATAGGTCTTTGTGGGACTGTGTTTGTGGTGTGTGTGGTTACCTTCTCCTCCTGACTAGTTTTGGGAGTACTGAGTTGAGGGAGCTGAGCCTCCAGTTTGGATAGATGGTTGCATCTCTCACATATATTTGTATTTCTTGGGTGGAGTTGGGGGTTGTCTGTGTACTTGGGGCAGGTGTAACATTGCCTCAGGATTCACAGATTCAACTTGTTGTGGCTGGCCTTAGTGGATTGTATGTGTGGACATATTTTATTGCCATACTACTGATCAGTGATTACTTCATTGTTTATGTTTTCTCTATCATGTAGTAGCTTCCTCATTCTCTTGCATGGTTTGGTTATGGCTGGTGTCCAACATGCCAGATGCCTGCTTGTATGGCATTGTGTCTTGTTTTAATTTAGGATTGCATAATCCAAGCATTCCTGGCAGTGTTCATGGAATGGCTGTATTACAGGTTCTGAGGTGTGGCCCATATTTTGCACCTGCACAGGACCTTTAATGGATTCCACATCAGTTTGGAGGAGTGCAAATATTGCTTTATACATGTTTTCCACTGTGAATTTCTGGCCAGGGACTGTGGTCAGGATTTGTACATCCAGTGTGATTACTCTATGGTCTGGTTTTACCAGTGAGCAATACACTTCTCGTCTTGCCATCCAGTACCCATGTTGCTGATTATCACATCCAGTATGCTTACCCCTCTTGTGGGAGTGGTACGTTGTTCCTGGGCCTTTTGGTTTATGGATTCTATGAACTTTTGTCCTACACTGTTGGAGCTTGTATAATGCTCCCAGTCTATGTCTGGGTATTTTCAGTCACCCAATATAATGTGGTTTGGAGGACTTGATATATTCATGTATTCCAGCATAGGCCAGGTGCAGTTCCTGGTGTTGGGGGAAGTTTTAGCCACTGTTACTTGACCATGGCTAGTCCATGCTGCTTCTTGTTGTGGTACCAACATGGGGGTGTGGTTATCCTTGACAATTCTTGCTAGTCACCCTCCTTTTGTAGCTTGTTCTATGTTTTGAGGCTGTACAGCACAGTATGAGGTGTAACCTGGTAGTGTTAGGGTGCTGTTGTGAGCCTTGGCTCAGTTTTCTGTTACAGCACAGATATCAACATTCTCCATACTGGGTGAGTTTAGACTGCATGCATCTTGCTGTTTCGACTTATCCCTTATCTTATTCTTATCCCTTGTGATACCTATGGAGATAGGTTTGTGTTTTGAGCCTTACCTATTCAGGGCACACTGTGGGTAACAACAGCCTTTGCCAGTATCCATATGGCCTGCACTGATAGGTGCACGCCAGTCCTAGCAGGTGGAGCATCATGTCATGCTCAGCATGTCATCCCAGACTGGCACACATTGGATCCCCTTTGACTAACTGTGATACTTCAGTCAATTATTGCACTTGATCATCTCATTGTCATATTGTGGCATGATGCTTGGTGAGGGTAGGATGTTAGTCAGGGTCCTCAGGTGTGCATATAGTACATGGTGTTACATTACTTAACACATGGCATTCATGCGTCAGGTGGTGCTGCAGGGCTGCCTCTGTCAGATGCGCATATTACACTTCCCTGTACATGTTTGTGAGCAGGTCATGTCATTGTAGGCATCCATGTTATTATTTGAGTGAGTCAGAGGGGTATCATTCCCAGGGTTCCTACTGAGCCAGTGTATGTGCTATGAGTTGCCTCTTTGCCAAGGCCAGGGCATACTGGGCACGCCTCCTTCTGCCTACTGGGGCAGGCTCAGGTTGTTCCTCCTCTGAGTCACGCTCTGCCTGTGATGGCCTTGGCAATGGTGGGGGGCTGTTTGGCCCGGCCCTATGCTGGTCCTGCTGCAGCTGTTTTCGCAAGATCATATTATGTAGCATAGCACATACCATGACAATTTAGGTACATGTAGTTGTTGTGTACTGCAAGGCTCCACCAGATGTGTCCAGACATCGGAACCGTGACTTGAGCAGCCCAAACACATGCTCTATTACATTACGTGTTTGTGCATGTGCCTCATTATGGCGTTCCTGTTCAGGTGTGTGTGCGTTTCTGATGGGTGTCATCAGCCACGGCTCCAGTGCATAACCTGCATCCCCCACTAGGTGTCCGTGCGGGATGTCCCCATTGGCAAATGTCTGGTACAGCTGCGTCAAATGCCAGATGTGGGAATCATGGTAGCTCCAAGGACAGCCAGCACACACATTCATTATTATGCCCTGGGCATCACACATGACCTGGCAGTTGATGGAGGGGAAGCCCTTGCGGTTGATGTATGCCCTACCCCACTCACCGGCTGGTGCTTTGATGCATATGTGCGTGCAGTCTATTGCACCCACTACCTCAGGTTATTCAACTATTTGCTGGAAGAGACGCATATTACTGGCCAATACCTCACGGGCATTGGGGAAATATACATGATCACCGACATGTGCTGACATGGCATCCAGGAACTGGTGCAGTACCCTGGAAGCTGATGCCTGTGAAATCCCCATCATATCACCAGTTGGTCTCTGGAAGGTACATGTTGCTAGTATTCTTAGGCCAACACATACCTTGGTTTCCACTGGGATGGATTCCCCTCTGTTGGTTCTGTGTGTGAGGCGTGGCCTGCACAGCTCCACTATTTGCTGCAGGAGGTCTCTGTCCACTCTATAGAGCTCTACTATCTCCAGCTCATGTAACCCGTGGTAGGTGACCCTGGGCCTGTACACTCTTCTCCGTCTCCTCACTGTGGGTTGTCTGGCACCATCTGCATTGTCACCACCCTCAGCAAGTCACCTATGTCTTATTATGACAGCTATGGCAGCCCCTAACATTTCTGCTCTGAGTTCAGCTTTTTCAGTTTTCACTTCTAATAGCTTACTCCTGTCTTGCAGTGTCTCTTGAGAGAAACATCCTGCACTGCTGTTTGCAGAGTTTTAAGTTCTGGGCTGGGCTACTATTCTGCCTGTGTAATTGCCTGCTTCTAATTGTTTTCACCTGCTAGCTCCAGCAGTATTCCTTGCTAGCTTCCTACTAAATCTGTTGCTTCCTTTTTCCTCTCTGTTTCCTCAGGGAGGAGCCATGTGCAAACCAGCAGAAACACGCTCACAGTGGCTTACACGCGCGCACACATGCTTACACGGTTCAGAATCTGTTTATTCGGATTAAAATGCGTGCACACCCGTGAAAACAGTGTTAAACATCTCCCAACATGCTCCCACATGCTCAGTCTGCCTTACATGCGCACACACTGCCTTACTCGCGCTTCATGGCGTGCACACGTGCGCATGCACGCCCAGCAAGAAACTTTGGTGTAGGCAACAGTGTACACCTTCCATTTCTTGACTTCTCATGCTTATCTAGTGGCACACCTCTTTCCATGATATCTGTCTGACATCTGTCATGTAACTCTGACCTCCAATGAACTGCATTTCTTTCTACCATTCCCCCCTGTGATGTCACCTATCTCCTACTCTGTTCCTCCCCCTTCTGTAACTCTTACACTACTCAGACTGTGCTCATTTGCTATGTGACAGTGGAATTCAGTATCCTAACACTCATTTGCATCAGATTGCCTACTAATGCTTAGTTACATGTCTTAGACTCAGCTTCCCCCCTTAGCAACCACTACACGGTGGCCATGTTGGTTTTGGTCTGCTGGTCCCTGCATTGACATTCCATGTATTGCATAAAACCCACATTTGTGGGTTTATAACCTTTGTTTTTATGTTTTATACAGCGCAGCCCATTTGCACGGGGCTGCGCTGGGTTTAAACATCGGCGATCGCCAAAAAAATATATATTTTTAATATATTTGCATCAGGTTACCTTGCCAATGGCCACATATTTGGCCATTGGCATGCTGCCTGACACATATGCACCCTTTAGTTGGAGCTGACATGGCTCCATTGCGGTTTTTGCAGAAACATACTCAGTTGTCAACTAAGTACATTTCTGCAGCTAAAACGGCTCTTACACGGGCTGTTCTGGGCTTCCTGGATCGCTAATCATCCTCATTTGCATGCTATTTGGCTGCAAGTGAGGTGATTAGCTTATCCACACCCACTCCATGTAAGAGACGTTTTAGCTTGTCTCTTACACGGACTTTGGGCTGTTCCTGGATCGCGAAGGCTGCATGGAGTCTTACACTACTCTTAGACTCCGTGCAAGTCTTCGTGAATCCTGCCCAAAGTTAATTATGTATCAAACATTTTTTGTATTACTATTAAACTGGACTAATGTTTATTTAATTTTAAGGAGATCCATTTACTGTAAAAACAGAGGAGGTAACATTTTATAATTACAGTTGATACTGATTTTGACAGGAAAGCGACTATATCAAATGCACCTCTATTGTTGCTAGGTTGCCATAGTTAAAATAATTTACACAGGCCAGCACATATTTGTTAAGGTTGAGGAGATATTAAGTAAAAAGCTTTGTGTATATTTAGTAGTAGACATATACATTTGTGACTGTATGATGACTGCTTTTGCATTTGTATTTGTTACCTTTGAGCTTAAGGAAGAATTTTGTTTTATTTCAGTGAGAGGGATAAAAGTCTCATTCAAGTAACTTCATTTCCTGGTAATGGACAAAAGGACTCAATGAAGTGACAAAGCCAAAGAGCTTTTAACATGTTTTATCCTGTTATGCAAAGTTTTATTCTGTTATGCAATTTCCTGATATACAATAAAAATGCTGTCTGTTTCACCAATGTGAAAAATCACAAAACATTATGAATTACACCTATCATTTTTCACAGTCCTCCATGGTATCTGTTATTGTTCATCCATCTACCCATACATCAATGTTCTAAACTGCTTATTCAGATGAGGGTAATGGTTGAAGCAAAATGAGATGGATAAAACAGATTTTCCTATCCAAGATAACAGTCTCCAGGTCTTCTGGTGGGATGTCCAAGCCTTAACATTCAAGTCAAGACACATAATCCCTCCAACATGTTTATAGTCTGTCCTATGGCCTCTTCCCAATTGTCTGGAACACTTCATATGGAGGTTGCCTAGAGGCATACACATAAAGTTCCAAAACTACATTAAATTATTCTTCTTACCTGGATGAGCAACATCTGTACTTCAAGAGCCTTCTGAAATGTTAGTTCCTCACTTGATGACTAAACACAGCATACTAACAATCTTCACTGCCTTCAGCATTTTAGGCTGGCTCTGCTTCTATCCTGCAGACTTGTGCATTACAGCTACTTAATCACTATAGTGACTTTGGGCGGCCACGGTGGTGCAGCAGTTAGTGTTGCTGCCTCACAGCAAGAGGTTCTCTGGTTCAATCCTCGGCTGGGGTGCCTTCTGTGCAGAGTCTGCATGTCCTCCCTGTGGTCATGTGGCTTTCCTTCCAAAGACATACTGTAGGTGAATTGGACACACTAAATTGGTCTTAGGTGTGAGTGCATGCATGTGTGTGCCTTCTGTGAAAGGTTGGCCACTGGGCTGGCAACTTGACACTGTAAAACTCCACTGCCAATCATGAGTGGATGGTGATCCGCTGTGGTGACTCCTAACCAGGAAAAGAAGAAGAAGAATCACTGTAGTGACTTTACCAGCAGAAATAGTTCCAGTCCCACCAGTTGCTTCTGACATCAACTTCTTAGGGGAGTTTATTTCCATCAGTTTCAGCAGTTCTTCAAAGTATTCTTTCTACTTGTAGACAAACTCTCCAGCTAAGATGAATATTTTTCCACCCTTGTTAAGAACAGTTTGGAAAACATCAAGTAACTGAATAGTTTGCTAGAACTTATCTCAATAACCTGACCAAACATTTCCCACACCTGGACCATCTCTGTGGCACTTTGGCAACAGCCATATCTGTTCCTTTTTTTTTTTTAATTAGCTAGTTAATTAGGTGAACCCATTAGACTGAAGCCTGTTTTCAGGGGTGGCTGAGGAACACTGTCTGATTTAATGACCCAGTGACCCCACCTCCATAGTAACACTGCATAGGAAGTATTTTTCTTTAAGTTGATAGCTTCTTTCACAGCTAGTACCCAGCCATTGATCCCAGGGATTGTGCCATGATAAACACTGACCACCTTTCAGCCACAGTTTCCTCAGCTATGATCCATTCAAAATCCACATCCCTAACCTCTCATGGTATAGAGAGATCACTTCTGGATGTGGGAATTGAACTCATTGTGCACAGAACCATTGACTAGACATTCCCAGGGCATCCTCACTACATGTTTGGATATCAAAATTTTAACATACACACACACATACACACACACACACACACACACACACACACACACACACACACACACACACACACACACACACACACACACATATGTGTGTGCATATTTATAGACAGATAAATAGATAATTGTATTTGACTCTTTAAAAACTGTTGTGAATCAGTGTGTAAAGTACAAAATTAAATACCTGAAGACAGCACTGGTCAAAATGCAGGATGCACTATTCATAGAATGATAGAGCTGCCTTGAAAGACTTCTGAGAGAAGCACACCATTATACCTCTGAATCTCTCAGTGGTACCATGAAACCAAAACTTCTAAGGGAATGTTTATATTTGTGTGTGTCATGTTGTATAGCGCATTTATTTTTATTCTGCTTTCTATCCAGAATTGTAGGTTCTTATTCAGTCGGACAGTATCTCTAAAAACAGATTAACAATATTCAATAATTCAGCAGACTGGCTAAAGACAGTTTTAGCAGTCATAAACTACAGCTACTGGAGGAAAATAAGATATTCTTAACTAAGTAAACATGAAAAATGAACTTGTTACCATCACAGTATCAATAGCAACCTAAAGTACCAACAATGTGCTTTTGCAAATATATCACAGACATCCATAAAGCATTTTGTTCCTGCCAGTGTACATAAAAAAAAGAAAATGGCCAAATAAAAATCACAGATATTATTTAAAAGGCACTGCACTAGAATTGTGCATGTAGCAAAAATACAAAGCAGTGTGTATCGCATCATAACTGTCAGACATTTTCACTGTTTAAGGAGACAGAAGCTATCATCAGCTATGCAGTGGAGTTGCTTTAAACACAGGGGAGAGTATGCTTTCAAAATAATTTTATTTTATAATGTAGCATTAGTCACCACTAACCTGTTGGCAATTTGAATTTATCCATTCTATAAAATCACTCTAATCATGGATATACCTAATCAACCCATAGTCTTAGTGGTGATTCTTGCTTCAGCATTCTCTGTTGATTAGAAATGGTAACTATTTAAGATCTCATGAAAATTTGGGTTCTAATACTGTTCTAACTCAAATTACTACAGGATCTCAGAATCAGAACAAGGCTGAGGCTTTTAGATCCAGATTTTATAATAGTATGTAAAGATGTGCAGTTTTTACCTACTACCTTAGAAACTAGGATTAACCTACCAAATGTGAAAACAATCCTGGATCAGATTCTCAGTAATCTGAATATAGTTTTATTCTTTCTGACCAGAGATAATTTGCAGACAGAATCTTTGTTCCCAGTATTTTATTTTTATAGTAAGCTTGTCATGGGGTAATCTTTGTACTGTGTATCTAATGCCATAATTGGTTAGATGGTTTACTAATATAGCAGATTTTTTCACCAAAACAAACTCAAACTACAGGGGAACTGACAATGGCAAAAAATCAGCCTACATGCCAGAAAACTGTAAGACTCATTCATAAGTGAGGCATGTGTAAAGGAGATCAAATACAGGTAGAGCTTTCATCTAGGAAGGTGAAGGACAAAAGTTCACAAAAAAACATGAAACAGTGGCTCCGTGCACAACTGATCAGTGTTGCCATCTCTCTGTGCATTGCAAGGCTTTGAGAATTAGGAATTTACAAAAGAAATAGGGAAAGGTGCTCCTGATAAAGGATAGGGTAGTATAAATTAGTGTTAATAATTAAATGGGTTAGAGGTTGCAATAATGGTTAAGGTGTTGGCCTCATAGACACAAGGTCCATGTTTGACTCCTATCTTTGGGATGAAAAATTTGGCTAGGCTGTCAACAATCTATCATTTACATAACAACTCATTACTGGAAATCTTGATTTTTTAACAATGCTTTCCCATTTTCATTTTAGTTTTGTTGTCTTTTTTCTAAAGCTGCATACCCAACTGCATATGGATTGGTTAGTCCAGCGTTTGCACAACAACCAGCCATTGTTACCCCACAGCCACCACCTCAACAGCAACAACAAAGAGAAGGTAGGCTATTTTAATGTCCTACTTGGTAAGTAATGGCTCGTTTTTTTTTCAATCTACAGATTTCCTTTTGAACAAGCAAGTAGCCTACCAGTCAAAAGGGTCAGTTGCATTTCTTTAGATAAAATTGCATGTGCACTTTGATTTGATAATTGACTCAAGCAAAAGAATGAGGAAATGAAGCTTTGCACAGTTTGGAGAGAGCTTTGATCATACCTGTCAATCTCTTAGTGCAAGAAATCAGGACAAAGGCACAAATAATGGGAGGACAAAGGTCCCAAAATAAGGGCACTTTTTAAATATTTCTGTTACAAACCTAGAAAGTTGATAGAATAACAGATTTTGCATTAGCATGAATTTTCTGAAATATATAAAGTCTGAAACTGAAATGTGTGACATTATTTTCTGACTTCAGTCCTCAATGGTTTGCCTGTTATTTGCCAGAAAAACCACAATTTTATGAGAAACAGACCAAAATATGAGGCAAAAATCTGGACATTCTGTTAAAATCTTGAAAATCTGAACAGTTGAGGGGTATGGCTTAGATAATGTACCTGAACTCATAACTTGTTTCTGTTGTTGAAATGATAAGTACTTTGGCTGCTGCCCCTCAGCATTTTTCATGTACAATAATTTAGATAGTAGACAATATTAAACAATGTTCACTCTTACACTGTGATGTGTACTCTGTGAGGAATCAACAGGCTATTTAATTTGTGAGCTCAGCATAAGAAAAAGCAAAGTTGACAACACGGGGAAGTTTGTTTATTTGTGTGTTTACTTACTATTTAATGACACGGTGGGTGAGCTGGTCAGTCAACCCTTTTCAGTCATGACCTGGGCTCATATGAACATAGAACAATAGGAAACAGTTAAAAAATGCATAATGCAATACATTATTTACATCTGATGTCAGTTCATGTGTACTTTACAATACATTGGAGTTGGATGTCTGGTGCTTACAATAGAATGTAAAGTCATCAAATTCAACAGTAACAAATTACATTTTAGAATAACAGAGAACACTGCAAGTTTACATAAGTATTTTATCTGTACATAGCAGGATTATGAGTTTTATGAACTTGTATTCATAGAATAAACACAAGTAGAGAGAATTTCAGCAGTATACTGGTGTGTTTTATCCAGTGTTTATAATAGTAGGAAGCAGCATTCACCAGAAATGAGATCAGTTCATATTTACAATAATACATCAATTTCATTTCTTCAGTTTGTAAGTACATACATTCATAGGAGGTTACTAGGCTAGCGGCTCTAGAGCCTTTACAAGTCTAGCCGTGTTAATCCATAGTATCCCCAGTTGTTCTTTGTGGGTAGTTCGCAGAATGAATTTATGAACAGAGTGGGTCTGTGATCAACACTGGCTACCCCTGTCCATGAGGGACATGGATGCCACCCCAGGAGCAAATTTGTGGTCCCCCATACAATTATCTAGGTTGTGTTTGAATAGGGCCAATGAGGATCTCTGTTTTACATGAACAGGAAGTTATTTCCAGAGAAGCGGCAGTGTCTGGGAGACATATCTGTTTCTCCAGCATGTTCTGTTAATGTCACAAGCTAGGCTGAGATCCCTAGAGTGAGTGACTCTTGTGCCATTTGACTTGAAGATGTGCAGCATTTGCATTAGGGCAAGGTTGGAGATTGCACTATAGGCCAGGCACAAGTAAGCTCTCAGCAGTCTATAAGATACAGAGTAAAGTGACAAAGCTTTCAGCCTGTCCGTGTAGGCCATGGTTTGGAGTCCCTGTGTTTTTTTTACTAGGAAACCTCTGAGGTCTGTCCAGCTGCTGCAGATGTCTGGTGAGGTACATGCAAAAGGGTGCATTATCCTCTGTTAGTGGTCTGATGAGGGTCAAGTACAGTGGAGTTACAACATCACTTGACCTGGATGCTATGCCCTTGCATATGAGGTGAGCTACATAGAAGGCTTTCCTTAACAATGTGGAAATTTGGTGGTCAGAGTTTAGATTGCTATTACCCTGCATTCTCAAGTCTTACAGCACTGGGTTGGAACTCAGGGGGTGCTGCCAGTATTGTAATTTGTATTTCTGCTTTTTTTGGAATTCTGTTTTGCCAAAGAAAATAATAATGCATCTTTTTTGCATTTAGTTTAGGCCATGGCTTTGGCACCAATCATTTGTTTGTGTTATGCCTTCTTGTAATAAGTTGACAACATTAGAGGACTCTGTGATTGCTCCCAGTTTGCAATCATCAGTGAACCTGGTAAGCCAAAGGCCTTCTACTTTGGCATGGACTTCTGAGAAATAGATGCCAAACAGTAAGGGGCCCAGCAGAAACCCACTGGTGATGGGTCTACTGGTGGAGGTGGAGTCACCAGTTTTGACCGTGTGCGTTCTGTTGGATTGAAACTGAAGAAACACATGTCCCTGATTTTCCAAATATTTTTGCACTGTCACTCATAAAATTTTTGATTGATATGCTGTTTTATCCATGACCTCTCTTCCACTGCGCTGATGTACTGTGCAAGCATGAGAATGTACACCCCATATGCATGTGCAGTACATCAGTAAACAGAAGATAGCACAGGAAAAGGCTAAAGTGCTGTTATACAAATATATTATTTCAGCAAGGTAAGCGATTTCTTTCTTTAATAATATCATTGTATAATAGCAATAATCTACTCCTGTGTGTGGGTATGTCAGGATTTACCCACAGTTGCCTTTGTCTAATCACTAGTGCATCATCCTTATGATCAAACAGGTCTATGTTAAATGAATGAACGATCATAATGTCGAGTACAACATACTCAACACACTACGATCGTAAGTTCAAAACCTTGAACCCTCAAAAGCCTGAAACACCTACCCTACACTAACATACAAAACACACACATAAAACCAATGCATACAAGCCCCTACACACTCACATCATTCAAACACTAACACACCTACACAAACACACCTACTTTTAAAATGATGTGGGGGCTTTGCCCCCCACACCCCCCTAACTAAATATACCAACTCCGAGATTGCTGTACATTGGGGAAAGGGCAATTTCCCAGTAATCGCAACAAGCGATTACCAGCAAATTGCCCTTTCCTCAATGTACAGCAATCTCGGAGTTGGTATATTAAAGCAGCCTGTGACGTCACCATTCCGAACAGTGTAGCATGTCTACATCACACACTACACTGACTGGGATGGCTGACCAAACATTTCTGAACTCCAAATTCCGGCATTTGGAGTGTCCGATTAAATGAATAATTGATCAAAAGTTGTTGAGTATGTTGCACTCGACATTTTGATCGTTTGTTCATTTAACATAGACCCAATCAAATCACACCAGCTGTGGGTATATCCTGATATACCCCAGACAGCTATGGATTATTGCTAAATTGAACAACTTAGTGAAGTCTTGTTGGAGTTTGGTTTGGAGTTCAGAATGATTATTATTGGATTGCAGTAGGATTATATCATCTGCTTACATGACCAGGGTGAGATCGGAGAGTTCAATAGGAAGGTAATTGAAATAGCCTTGAGGGAGTCTAGTGTTTACCAGGCCAATTGGGGAGAGAGAGAGTTAATGTAGCAAACCTAGAATGATTTATTTTGTGGATAATTCCAAAACCAGTGAATGGTGGTGTTATCAAAGTTGAGTTTGACTAGCTTATTAAGACTGTTTCAAAGTCTCAGATTATGTCTATGAAAAAAGACCTGCTGAGATTTTACAGATAAAAACAAAAACGTGCAGTCAGCTTCAGTACAGCAACAGCTTGCAACAGTAAAAGTTAGTGATACTAGGAGTAGGGTAGCTTAGACCAGATGTCTTATTGTACATTTGCAGTAATTTCCATGTGTGCTAGAACAGCAATAATTTAAGGTTAGGAAGCCACAAGTTACTATATCTTTCAGTACTGAGGGGAAAAAAGCTGATGACATAAAAATAAAGCTGTCTTGTAAACAACACATTGCCAACATTAGAGTAGGAAAAACAGAGATGTTAGGAACATTTGTTTCAAATAAGTTCAGTATATCCTTTTCTGTACTTTTCTGGAGAAAAAAATATGGCCATGTAGGTTTTAAAGTCCTCAAACAACAACTAATCAAAGATGTTTTACCAGATTTTCAAAATTTGTTACAGAGCTAGTATAGATTTTGGCACTGAACTGTAACCAAATACTACACAGGTAGCATGTTAGTTTGGAGCAGGAAAAAGTAGATAGTCTCTGGCACATACTATTTTGAATGGGAAAGGGTGCCTAGTTGACTCCATGAGAAGCAATATGTGTGAATGGGATAGGTTACTGTTTCCAACATTTTATTAGTAGTCCAAAACATGAGAGCTCCGTTTCATTGTTAGTGTCTAATGAGGTAAAAAAGCTCCACATGTTTTGAAGTTCTCAGATATTGAATAATCAAAGACTATAGCAGATTTTCAGGATAATCAGTAGTGCCATGACTGTTTATGCACATGCCCTGTTGTTGTTTGTCTTTTCTCATTTAGGGGTCACCACAGTGGAACTCCAGTCTGCTAATGATTGGCAGTAGGTTTTTACAGTGCCAAGTTGCCAGCTCAACACCCAACCTTCAACGAAGGCACACCCATTCACACATGTCTTTTGGAACATCTCTCGACCATGGGGAGGACATGCAGACTCCACACAGAAGGCACTCCCCACACTCCAGCCGAGAATTGAATAGGAGAACCTCTTGCTGTGAGGCAACAACATTACCACTGCACCACCGCTATACACATGCCCTGTAAACAGTGAAATTTTACAATGCTTCCTTACATTCTCAGTAATGGTGCAAAAGTATACTTTTATTTCACACTATTTGCAACCCCACAACATAATAATTCAGATAGTCAATGCCTGTTTAACTTCAGATTGTTTACATAAAAGCATAAGTCTTTGTAGTTGTTGGCAATGTGGCCAGAATCCTTAACATGTAAAATGCCATGCAGTATGCAACTTGTAGACATTTTTTAATTAAAAAAATCTGCATCAGTTGCAGTCAATGATATTAAATGCTGCCAGACTGGTATAAGGCACAGGTGGTTCAAAACTGAACTGTATTTTCACTGAAGAACCAGGAAAGAAATATGGCTAACTAATGCTTTTATGTATATGTGGGGAAAATATCAGGGGAATCATCAGTAAGTGTTTCTGCATCAGTGGCATTATAAGTTCTGTGGAAAATTGTTGATTTTTTTTTTCTGATGAAAATTCTGAACAGATGTTAGATGATGTTACTTTATTCAAAATTCAAAGACTAGTAAGATATTGTTTATGGCAAAACATTTATAAACTGCTTGTAATAGTTTTGAAAATGGTAAAGTAAGGCAGTAATGATCTGAGGGAAAAACTAGAATGCAGTATGAAGCTGCTTGTTTGCTACTGTGAATAGCCTTGATAAACTGGATGGGATTTTTGTGGTACAGATCTGTGTATTTTTTCTATATCATAAGTTATACTGAAATCCATTTGAGTTACCATTATGCTATATTAGGTACCTTTACTAACTCAACTCAAACTATTGAAGTTTCCTTTTGTTCAAAAACACCTATGCAGCATAACAATGGGTGGTTCTTTGGTTTCTTCTCAGTCTACTTTATAATAAAACATTCTTTATATGCATAACAGACTTCTGAAGAGGGTTTTCAAAAGTTTCAGCAAGTAGGGTAGAGTGTTCCAAAGACTATCTCCGTTTCACATAATTTCACTTCCTAAGAAGTCTAAAGTTAATTCCTGGAAACTCCACTACCTCTTTATTGAAGGAGTATAAAGGACAGCTACAGACATAAACCTGCAGAAATACCTTCACACAGCAATGACCCTGTTCATGCAGAGTAATACAAGTCAGAATGTCTTACTCCAGCAGACTGCAATTCATTGCATTTCATGCAACATGATTGTGGTATCACGTAATCTGCAAGTTTCCATATCTGAATATTTCCAGAAAGAGTACTGCATTAATACAAGATGTCATCAGTGTGTGGATGAGCACAATGATAATTCCTTAAGGAATTAAATGACATAACTAGTTTTGTTCCAGAAATGTTAACAGCAACATCAGATTGCCACAAGTACTTTTTAAATATGGCTATGTCCTTATTAAGGACAACACCAGCATTAGGCACTTAATTTGACATGTTGACTGAGCTACCTACTAACAAAGGTCTTGTAAGTTCATGCAGTATATTCCTCATCCTCTGCCATCCCTGTCATTCTGGTTACGCAGTCCTTATCATACAAATTTAAATAGAAGCAGTTCAAAATCAGTATGGCCATTATGTCAGAAAGATGTGTATGAAATACAAATATATTATCTACTTCACAAGACTCGAGAAAGATATGTGCTTTACCTGCTTACCCTTTAAATTACATCTCCTGATGCTCAGCAGTGATCCTTAGTTGCAAAATGTTTATTGTGATGAACAGAAGAGACGTAATGAAATGCCCAGCTCACAGCAGTCTGGCCAAGGAGTTTTACACCCCCATGCCATTGACTGAAATCTGCCTGTTAAGTATAATTAAAACCACACCAATGCATAGATTCATGGGTAAGTACTATTCGTACCTCTCAACCTCTCAGAGCAAGAAATCTGGACAAAGCCAAAAATAATGGGGGAACAAAGGCCCAAAAATAGAGACAGATTTTAAATATTGCTCCTATAAGCTTAGATTGTTGCTAGAATAACAGGTTTTGCATTATTATGCATTTTCTGAAGGATATAAAGTCTGAAATGCAAATGTTTGCCATTATTTAGTGACTTCAATCTTAAGCGATTTAGCAGAGTACCACAAAATTTATGAGGAAGAGGAACAGACCAAAAATTTGAGGAAAAATCTGGGCATTCTGCAAAAATCCGGGCAGTTGAGAGGTATGGTACTGTAGCTGCTATTGTGGGACATTTTAAGCCTAACCAAGTTTCTTCAAAGGTGAAAATCAAACCCCCCTGTACCTGGTGTTTGGTATATACCTTAATCATTATCCCAACCATATATCCCGAAACTATGTAATTGTGACTGCATGTCATCATGTTGCCTACAACAATACCCCTCAGCTATAACAGTCTGTGTACTGCTGCCTTTAGGAGTGCCTTTCATATTTTAACATTCACTTGGCAAATAGAAGATTTCCAATGTGGTGAAGATAACCAGAAAGTCATAAAAAGCCTGCAGTGCTCAGGGGAGTTTCAAAATGCATTGCCGCCCTGTCTCCACAATCTCTGATATAAGATAAGGCTTGGATGATAGTCTTCTATGATCTTATGAAGATAGTCTTGTACTTAAGCCTGTAGTGCTTATGTGGTTTTCAAATGTACTACCAACCTATCTCCATATACTTTTCTATAAGTTAAGGCTTGGACTGAAAGTGTATGTATAAGAGTAAATATTGATTGATCTAAATTAATAATGCTGTCAACACAGGCAATCTGGAAAAAAGCAAATTGTACACTACCATGCATGCCCAACAAACAACACATTTGACCGAAACACACACACACACACACACACACACACACACACACACACACACACACACACACACACACACACACACACACACACACACACACACACACACACACTCTCACTACAACATCACATTCAAAAAGACAGAAGCACTCATACAAAATATTACTACCATAACCCATGAGGAAAGCTGCATCTCCCATATCCCTACAATTTCATATATACCAAACTCCAAGACTGCAACACAGTGGAGAAAGGGCGTATTCCCAATCCTTCCTGTACTATGTTCTCGCTTAATACAGAAGTCTTGAAGTGGTAAAATAGAGAATACCTTGTAGAAGATCACATGTAACCATGGCTAGTAGGTAAACCCTACCAAGAGTTGACTCACATTTTATGTTTTGTATGGCCTATTGTTCAAATATGTAAGTTAGGATAGTGTAGGAGCCACAATATTAGGGGCCATAAAGGAGCATAGCCCCTCAAACCCACCTGGAAATCATCATGGAGTCTGCTTTCAGTAATGAAGGTAAATTACAGTTGTTCTTTCTGAAGCTAGCTAAATGACAGACAAAATTAAATTCTATCATAAGAATCTATCCTCTTTCATCTCCAGTGCTCTATACCCGAGTTCCACTCTATGCCCTGTAATTCTACCTAGTGTGCTGATACCGTATGAAATCCTGATCTCTGGTCAGAAACCATAAGCGTTAGGATTTATGAACATTTTGGTAGGGCATATAAGGTCATGACATGCCTCATTGGTTTCTGCAGGTCAGAGGTCACAACATGACCCTTTCCTTATAAAAGAAATCTTATGATTCTTATACTACAGTAAATAGGGTTTGCAGTAGTTAGCTTTGAAAGGGTACAATACACAGCTTTTATTTAGACTGTAAACAAGGGGCATTACCAAAATCAACAGATTAAATAAGTATTTAAAGGAGCCATTGTTATGAATTCTTTGTTCCTCATCATTTTTATCTTTGACTCATATTCTTGGCTTGAGAAATCGAGTACTACATACTCATATATGACCAACCCATGATATGTCAGAAACTGGTGCATTGCTGCCTCAAAAGCCACTTTAACAACTATATGTTGTTTTATTCATCCTTACTAGACCACCATTTACTAACATTTTTCTGTTGTCCTAGTTGTCCACAAGTGAGCTAACATTCTTTGAGTTTCTATTTAGATGAGTGCTACTGCCCTATGCACTCTCTTTGTGAGGTATGCTGCTTAGAAGTCATGTTTGTGATCGTTCTGAGGAGGATGGAAGGAAATGGTGGTCCAGTCTGCTTAAAGGAGTTTGAGACAGTATGCCATTTCATTGGATATATGGCAAGAACAAGTTTGTGAGGTGTATTTTGCGGTGATTCGCTTGGAGAATGAACTTGTTTGCAGTGAAATTGTGTTTACCTGGCTTTTGTGTTTTCCATATAAGAAACTGAAATCCCATTCATTCCATTTGTTCATTCGGATTTATAAGTCCTCAACCTGCTTGTCAGATCTGACCTGCAAAACTAGTGCTCCAGCCTCACGCCCTTTTAAGAATTATTTTCCCATCATGCTCTAGTCTGTAGAATTACTCCAGATCTCCTTTGCTCTAACTGCGACCAAAGACTTAGATTTTTCTTTCAGTGAAAGCTAAGTGCTTTTCCTTGATATTATGATCATTCTCCCCAGGTTCCTTTCTGAACCTTAAATTCAGGAACTAAGAATTCTCCATATGCTGGACATGCACTGGCAACTCAGGTATCAACCTGACAGAACTAAGTCCTTTTGGAAATTTGTGCAGCTGTATATTTCCTATGATGTGACAAGATAGGGTAACCTCCATTAAATCAGACAATTTCCAGACAGTAATCTCTTGAAATTTCTTTCTTTCTTTCTGCTATTCCCACCATTGTAAATCACTTTCAGGCTGGATCAGGGCACATTCTACCAGAGCCATGGATTTTTCAAAGGCATATTTGAAAAGGGTGGACTCTAGCAGTGTTCTAGTGACAGCAGATTGATCCTCTGTACATATTTTAACAAAACCCCACTAAATGGATTCCTTTTCCATGTCCAAGACAGGCTTTGCTAGGACCATTCTTTAGGGGCTCCAGGGTCCTAATCCTTCTCTCAGATAATCTATGGTAACCTATCCTTATAGCTAAGGCTACTGCAATGTTGGTTTATGATGAACACAGCTCAGATGTGTAAGTTGCACTTACATATCAGTAGATGCTCGATTAAATCATTGCTGCAATAGCTGCACCCTCCCTTCTTTCCTCTGATTTGTTTATATATTTCTTCTAGGTTACTAGTTGTGTAGTCTACCTTTTTTATGTTTTTGTTTCCAGGAAAGTAGCTTTTTTTTCTTGTGGCCAAGAATGTCCTGAAGTATTTTGGTGCCTAGTCTGCTGACTGCACTCCAGCCTTGGGCGCATATGTGTAGGGAGTGAAAGTTTATGGAACACTGGGCCACCTTTATATCTCTGGCAGGATATAACCTCATATAGCTAAGGCTACTGCAGCACTGATTTAATTGAACATCTACTGTTATGGTAATGGCAATTTTATTTAACTAACATTTTTTATGTCTGCTTGTATGAGAAAGGGCCAATCTATAGACTCCACTAAGTCAATGAAAATACACTGAAACACAAGTACTACTAGTATACTATGGGGTTTATTTAAGGAAGGTAACAAATATCGTTTTTAAAAAGTTTTCATTGTATACTATTAGTAATAATAATAATCACCACCTGACAATGTGTGATGCCAGTTTTGTCTTCTTTTGGTGATATTTACGTACTTGGGCTTCAGTCTCATGGCTGAATTGTACTGGCTATGAGTGAATCTAGCATCATAAATAACTAGGTGGTAATTATTATAAACTACATGGGAGGCCATGATTATGCCCTGAAAATGAGAATATAATCTTCTCGTAGCCAACTATGTAAGAACTAAGGTGTAATACAGAGAGTTATGATTAGTTCCACGATAATAAGCAGTTTATCGATTGCAGGAGTGGACTTTTTGAGGGGAACTGGTGAGGATCACTGCATGATATAGGGTATGCATTCTGTCCCTTACAAATATCTGCTGTTTTTTTTCATTATTCTTCCTTTGCAGTGATTTCTGAGGACACACAACTGTTATTTTTCCTTGCTGTATTGAGAATATGTGTATGTACCTCTATAGGAAAGCTGTTATAGTGAGTCTGTCAGTACCTTGGCAAAATAAGGTTATATTTACTTATTTTTGGAGTGTATTGTAATAAAGGTGACTCATTATATACTTGTTATAGCCAGGTTATTTCATATGAAACTTGCTGTTTTAAAATTAAATGAAACACTTGTTGCCACACAGGTGACATAAGACAGGAGCATCAGAAACTAAGTGACTGACTGTCGCACAAACTGCAGCCAGAAAAAAGAATGTTAAGTTGTCTATCTTGCCTTCATTCTTGCTGGTTGGGGATCAGACTCGGCCGTCTTCAATAGCTCGAGAGCTGTTTACTGGCTTGAGGCTACCCCATATCCCATGATGCCTGGCGCTAGTTACCCAGATCTCGTTTGCCGCTTCAGACTGCGTGGTTGTCTTACTGGCTCAGGCTCGTATACTTTATTGTATTTTTACTATTTTTACTAGACTTTTTCCTTATACTGTACCTAATTTCTTAGTTGCACTATTCCCCTATCTATATTCCCTAAATAGCATCTATCCCTCCTGTTTTTTTCTTGAAAACTCGTTTTACTTAGAGAGTTTTCCCCAGCCCTACCCCTCCCTTCCTTTCGTGGTAGCTGTTTAAATTAGAGGCTAACCCTTTTTTGTCTTTTTCTAGATTAAAAAAAAAAAAAGAAATATAGAATGTTTTTAGGCAGTGTCTGTAGTAGTAGACTTTACTTAGTTTTTAGTGTGTGTTAGCTGTATAGTTTATAGTGTTTAGTTAGTTATACCTGCTAACTTGTTTTTTGCTTGTGTGTGTGTGTGTGTGTGTGTGTGTGTGTGTGTGTATGTTTAACCTTGGTGTGTGTGTGGTAACATGTCCAAGGATACTAAAGTGTCCGGATTCAAGAAGTGTGACTCATGCTGTCAGAAGATGTCTCTGACAGATGGTCACACTTCTTGTGTCTACTGTCTGGGCGCGGTGCACCTGCAGGACTCTTGTTCAGTCTGTCATGCTTTCAGCCCAAGGGTCCTGCAGAAGCACAAAAATAAGTTAATCCTTTGGGGTTTGCTTAAGCCACAGGATTCACTGGCTAAGGCTCAGCCTGCAAAATCCTCCATGCTACCCAAGTCTTCGGCTCCTAGTTCTGGGCTGTCGTTGGGTGAAGCACCACCATCCGCCTTGGCTCCGGCCGGAGCCGATGTGCCTCCCTCACAGTTGGCTCCAACACGAACTTCGGAGCCGTCCGTGAGTCGAAAGAGATCTAGGTCTCCCTCCTTGGAGTTGATACACTTGGCTCCACTGTCACCTCTGTTCCAATCGAAGCGCAGTCATAGGTCCTCTCACTCCTCTCGGTCCTCTAGACTTTCAGATCATGATTTGGAGAGAGTGGTCAGCAGGTTGCTGAAATCACAGGCCCTAGCAAAAATGTTGTTCAGCCCCCCTCATCAGGGGTCGGCTCCGTCCACTTCTGCAGATAGTCCTCCTCCGACTCCTCCCTTGAGTTCGGAGCCGGAGTTCATTGGGGTTCGAGTTGTGGAACCGTCGGCTCCGATACCTTCTCCTTCGGTTCCATCGTCAGCTCCAATCCCATCCTTGGTCCCATCCTTGGAGGGATCTGGGCGCTGAGACTCCCTCGTTGTCTCCGAAGGGGCGAGTGGCATTGGACCCTTGTCCGACCGCGCTCTCCCCCTTGGAGCTTCGGCGCAGGTGAGCTCAGCTCCTACATCGGCTTCGGAGCTGTCCCCCTCAGTGCAGAGAGGGATTCCGATTTCTTTGGAACCGGAGTCTTCTTTGCATCCAGGCAGGGATGCCTTTGAGGTCATGAAGAGTGTACTGGCTCCTGAGCCAGTCCCACGATCAACCCCATCGGCTCCTCCCCCTATGGTGCCTGCGTCTGCCTCTGCCCCTCCTCCTGACCCCAAGCATGGGAAACCAGTGCTCCAGGGCATCCCTTTGGGTGTTTCTTCCTCTTCTGAGCCTCCCCTGATCACTCAGAGGAGCCACCTCATTAGAGGAAGTGCAAGAGGAAGCATGTTGACTCCCCTGAGTCTGTCACATCAGATACTGACTTAGAGGATTCGGAAGGGTCCCCGAGATCCCCTTCTGAAGATGTCTCCTTTTCAGACATCCTTGAAATCCTTAAGTGGAGGGGGAACTGGAATACCCTAGCCCCTTCTGAGGATGAGTCGGTATTTCTGGACACGTTTGATTCTCAACCCTCCACCTCCTGGGTGTCTCCGCCTTTCGACCCACTTATGTCTGTGGTGGCTTGGAAAGCGTGGTCAGCTCCAGACACAGTGGAACCAACCCCCAGGAGACCTGCTAAATTTATAACTGCACCTCAGGACAAACAGTTTTTAACTAAGGGCGTACCTGTTGATGCCATGGTGGTAGCAGCAGCCACAAAGAAGGAGTTGGCAGAAACTTTGTCATCTGTCCATCCTCCTAACAAGCAGTCTAGGACTATGGACAGATATGGGAAGCAAATGTTTTCTTTAGCGACCTTCTCTATGAGGTCTCTGAATTATTTGTGCCATTTCACCCGCCTTCAGAGGGATCTCCTTAAAGAGCTTGGAGATACCTTCCAAGATCCATCAGCTGAGGGTGCTCAAGCTATGGTGGCCTCCCAGCCGGTGACTCTAAATTCAGTTGTTAACTCCCCATGAGGCTCATTCCTTATGCAGCCAATGGTACGAGTAGTGCCGCTGGCACAGGCGTTGCCCTTAGGAGGTACGCATGGATGCGCCTATGTAATTTTGCGGAACCCTTCAGAGCGTCTTTCACCAATACCCCCTTTGATGGCTCCGCTCTCTTCAGATCACAGGTAAAGGACATACTAACCAGGTGTGAACAGGAAGGCAAGACTCTCTCTGCCATGGGAGTCTGTTTTTCCACTCCTTCCAGACCATACCCCAAGGGTCAGAAGAGTGGAAAAATGTGGTTCCGCAAATCCCAGGGAGCCTTGCCTGACACACGTGGTGAGTTCCCCTCCAGGGGCAGGGGAGGGAACAATAACAGATGCTACCCTTGTGGCAGGGGGGGGTCCGCAGAACCAGCGCAGCAGAGAATCCTTCTCTGAGAAGTCCTTCCAGCATCCCTGAAGGGTTGCCCACCTCTGGAGGCAGTCGGGGGAAGACTTTCACTGTACCCCAAAGCCTGGCAGAATCTAACTCAAGACACATGGGTACAGTCAATCATATCCAGAGGCTACAGAATTCCCTTTGCTCAACCCCCGTTACCATCAAACAAGTCCCTTCCAGATGTTTCACCCAATCTAAGGGACCAAGCAGCCAAAGAAATTTCAAAGCTGCTACACAAAAGGGTCATTCAGGAAGTCTCAGCAGACCAGATCGGATCCGGAACTTACTCAAGGTTCTTTTTGGTACCAAAAAAGACAGGGGACTGGAGACCCATTCTGGATCTCAACAGACTAAACAGGTCTGCACAAAGAACAAAGTTTCGTATGGTCACGCTACAGTCCATTCTACCCTTCCTGGGTCAGGACAATTGGATGTGCTGTCTAGATCTTCAGGATGCGTACTACCACATCAAAATGCACAGGTGCTCCAGAAGATTCCTTCGCTTCCAGCTGGAGGCCAGTCATTATCAGTTCAGAGCTCTGCCCTTTGGTCTCACCGCAGCCCCAAGGGTGTTCACCAAATTCATGGCAGTGGTTACGGCTCACCTGAGACATCAGGGATTCGAGGTGTTTCCATAGCTAGATGACTGGCTCCTCACTGCTTCCACCAGGCATCACCTCCTGCAAGCCAGGGACTACACTGTCAAAACTTGCACCAGGCTAGGTATCACAATAAATTTCAAAAAATCTGCATTGTTGCCCTGTCAGCATATCACTTATATAGGTGCAAATTTAAATACCAGGAACATGTTTACGAACCTTCCACCAGACAGGGTATCACTAATTCGCCAACAAGTACAGATGTTATTAACATGCAAAATGATTCAAGTCAGATTTGTCCTCCGAACACTGGGTTCCATGGCATCAGCAATTCTTCTTGTCCCCCTAGCCCGCTTTCACATGAGAATCCTCCAGTGGCTTCTATTCACACAGTGGTCGTACCAACAGCTTCCTATGTCTCACAAGATTATGATCACAGAAGCATGCAAGAAGCACCTCACTTGGTGGATGGTCTCCCCATTAGTGTCTCAGGGCAGACCATTTGTGCTACCCCCTCCAGAAGCCACAGTGACCATGGACGCCTCCCTGATAAGGTGGGGGGGCATTATCAGGGCAGGACAGTCCAAGGCACCTGGCAGCCTCACGAGTACCATTTGCATATAAATGTCTTGGAGATGAGAGCCATGCTTTTAGTGTTGCAAGCCCTTCAGGACTCTTTCCCTCCCAGGACCATTGCAATTCAAATGGACAATATGTCAGTGGTGTGGTACATCAGCAAGCAGGGCAGAACCAGGTCCTATCTTCTGTGTCGAGAAGCACTCAGACTCTGGCAGTGGGCGATCTCTTCCCAATGTTTTCTGATCACAATGCACATCCCTGGGAGTTCCAAAGTCATCGCAGACAGGCTCAGCAGAGCAATTCTCATGCCTCATGAGTGATCTCTGAATCAGGTAATTGTGGAACAAATCTTTCGCAAATGGGGGCAGCCTTGCTGTGTCCTGTTCACCACACATTTCAACAGCAAGTGCAGCAATTTCTTCTCCCTTCTTCCACTTCCTCGCCACTCCCCCAGAGACGCTTTAGTCCACGATTGGCCTCAGGGACTTCCTTATGCTTTCCCTCCGTTTCCCCTAATACCCAAACTCATACAGAGAGCAACTGCGTTGGATTGCAAAATGATCCTCATTGCCCCTTACTGGCCTCGATAGATATGGTTCCCATTCCTGCATCATTACCTTCTCGAGCAGCCTTGGATTCTGGATCCTATTCCAGATCTACTGATTCATCAATCAGGCAGACTGCATCGATCCCTTCAAACACTCCAGCTCACAGCTTGGTTGCTCCACTTCCAACCTTAGCCAGGCTTCCTAATATTTCCTCCTCTGTGTGGGAAATTATCATCTCATCGCACAAATCCACAACTAGGAAAACTTATGCTAGCAAGTGGAAATGTTTTTCTTGCTGGGCAGAGGCTAAAAATATAGATCCCTTTTCAGCCCCTGTCCACGTGATTTTGGAATTTTTAGCGGAACTCTTTCATTCTGGTTCCACTTCTGCTACAGTTAGGGTTCAGTTAGCTGCCATTTCGAATTTTCACATTGGGTTGTCTTCTAATAACATCATGTCTCATAAGCTGTGTAAAGCCTTCCTCAAAGGAACCACTCTGCTTAGGCCCCCAGTGAGGGATCCCCCACCTCCGTGGGATCTAAATTTGGTGCTAGCTTCCCTAATATTGCCACCTTTTGAACCTGCAGCGTCTTGCTCCATCAAGTTTTTATCCTGGGAGACTCTTTTTCTGGTAACCACTACTTCTGCTAGATGTGTTTCGGAGCTTCAGGCTCTACGTATTCGTCCTCCATACTTAGTCTTTCATAATGATAGGGTCACTCTAAGGACCAATCCTTCCTTCCTTCCTAAGGTCTGTTCACAAAATAATTTGAATCAGTCCATAGAACTTCCTGTGTTCTTTCCTAATCACACCAATAAGGCGGAATATAAATTGCACCAGTTGGATGTTCACAGACAGCTGCGTTTTTATTTGCATAGGACAAAGGACATCAGGAAGTCCGACCAACTCTTCCTTTCCTATGCTGAGGGCAGACAGGGCCTTCCAGTCTCAAAGGTAACATTATCTAGATGGTTGTCTCACATTATTTCATTCATTTACCAACTGAGAAACAAAGAATTATCTAATAAACCTAAAGGCCACTCTACTAGGGCATTGGCCACCTCGATGGCCATCCAATCTAGGTTGCCCATGGAATCTATCTGTGCAGCTGCTACGTGGGCTAACCCACATACCTTCATTTCTCATTACAAACTAGACATTGCTTCCAGAAACAGAGCTGATTTTGGTTCCACTGCTCTGAAGAGTCTGTTCCATTGAGCCACCCAGGATACTAGGTGCTAGGGCCGCTGTCCCAACCAGCAAGAATGAAGGCGAGATAGACAACTTAACATAAAAAAGTTATGTACCTACCATAATGTTCCATGTTAGTTGTCTTCTTCTCGCCTTCTTTCTTGCGTCCCACCCTCCATCCCCCTATCCTAGTGGATCGAGAGAAGTTCCCTTTTTTCAGATTTCATTGGCTGAACCTTCTCCGGTTGTCCTTTTCTGCTTAGATAGCATCACAGTTAGGCCGAAGGGGCTACTAGGGCAGAATTCTTTCTTAGTTATGTCTGGAATAGCTTTTTCAAACGAGATCTGGGTAACTAGCGCCAGGCATCATGGGATATGGGGAAGCCTTGAGCCAGTAAACAGCTCTCAAGCTATTAAAGATGGCCGAGTCGGAGCCGAGGATCGGCTCCGATCCCAACCAGCAAGAAAGAAGGCGAGAAGAAGACAACTAACATGGGACATTATGGTAGGTACATAACTTCTTTTTCTCCTCTAATCAACCAACAATTTTAAAAGTTGTAATATACCTTTAACTACCAAGCAACCTCTCCTTTATAGGAGTAGTACCACATATGGATGTATATGGACTTCTAAAACTCCATTTGCATTAAAAATGTTGTGATCATAAGCAGTAGTTGTGATGCATTATTGAAATGGATGTAAAGAAAGTCAGTTCTTGGGGAGTTTTGCAACATCCATTTCTTGAATACATAACAGCCGTATTATAATTAGAGACACAATCATAAGCATCTCTATTGTTTGTATTATTCAGTAGCTGCAAAACCAAGAATATACATATCAAACATTTGGGACAAAAATCTTTAAATACCCCAGTAGTGCTAGAGAATAGGTTGTGATGCAGACTTTGTGCACAGAAGAAACATCTTATCTGTGGTACATAACCTGGCAGTCTGTAGGCACAGCAGCTACTTGGTAACATGCACCAAAGTGCTGCTAGAAAACTGAGGTTAATAAAAAGGCATCAGGAAAAATAAGATGTGAAGTTGTTCTACCTCACCTTCATTCTCACTGATGGGTTCAGAGCTGATCCTCGGCTCCGACTCGGCCAGATGCTAAAGCTCAAGGTCTTCAAACAGCTCGTGGCCTACTTCCTGTCCCATGATGCAGTAGTGCTTCCCTCGGATCTTGTTTTCTGCTCAACAGATCGGGGGTTTTTCGACAGCTCTGGCCAGTATTGCTTAAATATCTTTGTATTTTCTCTTTACAATTTCTTGGTGTTGATATATACATTAAAACCTTGGGATTTTTATATACATTTTCAGTGTTTGACGGTTATACTTAGTACTAGAGTGATTTTCTCTGCTTTTGGGGCTGCTTTATTTTGACCTATTTATAATATTTATCTTAGAGATTAGTTAGTTAAAGCAACTTTCTCCCTATCCTTTCTGTCTGCCTTAAAATAGTAAGCCCATTTCTTTATTAGGGCAGTAGTAGTTGATTTGATGCTGTTAGATTAAACTTGTAAATTTAATTCAGCCCTGTGGTGTTGTTAGGGTTGTATTATTGTTATACCTTTGAATAGCATTGTGTGCTTCTTATACTTAGTACCGTAGTTTCTTGTAGTCTAGAGTTAGACCCTGTTTTTATTTGGGACTGTTATTGCTGTTATTGATATTGTGTGCCTTAGAGTTTCATAGAGTGTGTACTGTGTTATTGTATATTATATAGTTAGAGCCCTGCATTTTTTTCTTTGGGGCTATTATTATAGATAAGAATGCTTTTACCATGTCTGAGAAGACTAAATCTGGTTTCAAGAAATGTCCCAAATGCGGACAAAAGTTGTCTATCACAGATGGGCACACAGGCTGTGTTTATTTTCTAGGTGAGCTTCACCTTCAAGACAATTGTGCCATCTGTCACTCTTTTAGTTCTCATGTTCTCCACAAACGCAGGAGTAAATTAATGGAAGAGGTTTATTAAAATCTTCTTTTCAAGAAGCCTTGGATAAGGACAAGCCTGCTAAGTCTTCAAAAAATTTATCTTCCAGCTCATCCTCAGAACTGGAGTCAAAAAAGGGCGCATCGATACCTAAATCTAGCTGGACTACCACCTCGACTCCAATGACTATGGAACCGGAGGTTACTTTTTTCAGTAGGAGCTGGTCCCCAGTATTGGAACTGGTATCTCCTACTCTAAAGTGTCTAATTTTGCAGTCAGAGGCCTCTTCTATACCTTTCCAGTCTTCAAAACAATCGGATAAGGATGTGGATCGAGTGGTGAAGAGACTTTTGCAGTCACAGACGCTAGCAAAAATTTTGTCGGGTTTGACCCTTAGGGCTTTGGAACCGACCATGACCCAGCCCATTTCTTCAGTTCCTCCTCCGATTCAACCCGAAACTTTGGAACCGGATTATTCGGAACCGAAGATTGTGGAACCTCCAGAGCCAACACCCCTGGGGTTTTCAGTTCTGACTATTCTGACTTCTTCAGTACCTACCTTAAAGTCCAGCAGCCGACACTCGCTGGTCAGGTCCGAAGATGATAGTCATACCGATCTTTCGGTGCCGACTCTGCCTCTCGGGGTCTCGGCTCGGGTGAGTTTGGCACCTACCTCGGGCTCGGAGCCCATGGCTTCAGCACCACAGACACTGCCTACTTCTACGGATCCAGTTATCTCTTTGGATCTTTGGAGCCTTGGGGCTTTTGATGCTATGAGGAGAGCATTGTCCCTTCGGGCACCCATGTCATCGGTACCAGGAATATCCTCCCCTAAAGTTCCTGTGTCTGCCTCTGCTTCACTGATCCTGCAAAAGCATAGAGACCTGGAGTCTCAGTTCCCCCCATCGGGGGAGTCCTGCTCTTCTGGGACCTCCCCAGAAGCTCCCACTGAGGAGGTTCCCAGGAAATGAATTTGTAAGAGGAAGCATCTGGATTCCCCACAGGAATCCATCATGTCAGATACTGACATAGATGAGTCAGAAGGGTCCCCATGTTCCCCTTTGAAGATATCTCTTGTGGTGATATTTTTGAAATACTAAAACAGAGGGGTGACTGGAACCCCCTTAACCCTACTGATGATAAGTCAGTACTCCTGAAGGCTTTCAGGTCTGAACCCTCCACCTCTTGGCTAACTCCGCCTTTTGATAAGTTGATGGACTTCTCTCTCAAAAGGCGTGGGAGTCCCCGAGTACCATAGAACCAGTTCTTCGGAGGCCTAACAAATTTATAGTGTCTTCCCAGGACAAGGCTTTCCTTACCAAAGGAGTACCCACTGATGCTATCATGGTGGCGGCAGCCACCAAAAAGGAGTTATCAGAAACCTCCACATCTATTCATCCTCGTAATAGGGATTCTAGGATAATGGACAGATACGTAAAGCACATGTTTAGTTCAGCGGCCTTTACTCTTTGATCCCTGAACTACCTCACACATTTTACTAGACTAGACAGAGCTCTCCTTAAGGAGTTGGGAGATACCCTATAGGGTGCGGTAGATGTGGGGGCTTCAGACAAGGTAACCTCCCAGCTTGCTACCCTAAATTCCCTTATAAACACTTCCATGCGTCTGATTTCATATGCAGCTGATGGAATGTGTAGGCCAGTGGGTACAGAAATTGCTCTTAGGAGACACTCCTGGATGAGCTTATGTTCTTTTGTGGAAACCTACAAGTCATCCTTTGTGAACACCCCCTTTGATGGTTCATCACTTTTTGGACCGAAAGTGAAGGAAACGCTTACCAGGTGTGAGCAAGATGGAAATACTCTGTCTACCATAGGAGTCCATTTTTCTACCCCTACCAGACCTTATCCTAAAGGTTGGAAAAGTGGGAAAATGTGGTTCTGCAAAGCCCAAGGACCTTTCTTTGACTCATGTGGTGAAAACCCCTCTAGAGGCAGAGGAGGGGGCAATAATGGAAGACGCCATCCACACAGCAGAGGGGGCTCACAAAATCAGGTTGACAGGGATTAGTTCTTTGGAAATCTCTACCAGCACTCCTGAAAGGAGGCCCACCTGTCCGTCTCTGGAGGCAGTCGGGGGACGCTTATCTTTGTATCCAGACATGTGGCTAAAAATCACAAAAGATCATTGGATACAAAGCATAATATCCAGAGGATACACCATTCCTTTTGCTACACCTCCAACGCCTGTGAAAAAAATCCCAGACATTCTACCCAATCACAGGGAATAGGCACCCATAGAGATTAAAAGGTTTCTAGAAAAAAGTCATCCAACTAGTCCCAGCAGATTAGAGAGGATCAGGAACTTACTCAAAGTTCTTTGTAGTTCCAAAGAAAACAGGGGACTGGAGACCAATTTTGGATCTCAGCAGCAAATCTGTCAAAAAAAAACAAAGTTTTGGATGGTCACGCTACAGTCTATACATCCTTTTCTAGGAAAAGATGATTGGATGTGCTCAATAGATCTCCAGGATGTGTACTACCATATAAAGATGACCAGACAATCCAGGGATCATCTGTGCTTTCAGCTGGGAGCCAGTCACTTTCAGTTTAGAGATCTGCCCTTTGGTCTCACTACAGCCCCCAGAGTATTCACCAAATGCATGGCAGTAGTCACAGCTCACCTGAGATGGTTAGGATTCCAGGTGTGTCCATATTTAGATGACTGGCTCCTCACCGACACCTCCAAGCATCAACTCATACAAACAAGGGAGACAACCTTAGATCTTTGCAGTCAACTGGGGATTACTGTAAACTGGGACAAATCTGCTTTACAGCCATCCAGACATACTGTTTTTTATAGGAGCAGATCTTGACACAGTTTCCATGACCATAAAACTTTCAATGGAAAAAGTGGTGAGCCTTTGACAACAAGTTCTGGACCTAATCCCCAAACAGAGAGCCCCAGTTTCAGTAGTGCTCAGATTACTAGGGACCATGGCTGCAGCCATCATTGCCATTCCATTAGGCCGAATGCATATGTGGATACTGCAATGGCTTGTTTTCACACAGTGGTCTTATCAGGAACTTCCAATGTCTCATCCCATTATAATAAAGTCATGCAAGTGGGATCTTCTTTGGTGGCTGACCTCTTCTCAAGTGACAATAAGACGTCCCTTTGTTCTACCAACCCCTGTTGCCACTGTGACCATGGACACCTCCCTGATAGGGTGGAGGGGGCATTTTCAGGGAAGGACAGCCCAAGGCACATGGGAGAATCAAGAGGCTCATCTGCATATCAATGTCCTAGAGATGAGAGCAGTACTTCTAGCATTGCAGTCCTTTCAAAACTTTCTCCCTCTAGGGACTATTGCAATACAGACAGACATGTCAGTGGTCTGGTACATAAACAAACAGGGAGGAACCAGATCATACCCCTTATGTCGAGAGGCCCTGAGTGTATGGCAGTGGGCAATATCCACCCAGCACTTTCTGATAACAATGCACATCCCAATATGGTCCAGTGTGATAGCGGACAAGTTGAGCCGAGCAATTCTGTTGCCTCATGAGTGGTCCCTGAAAGAAGAAGTAGCAGAAAGGATATTCCGCAGATGGTGCAAGCCTTGCTGTGACCTCTTTACAACCCCCACCAACACCAAATGCAGCAACTACTCTGCCCTGATCTCCAACTCAGGGGATGCCCCAAGGGATGCACTTGTACACAGTTGGCCCCCAGGACTTCTTTATGCCTTTCCCTTGTTTCCTCTGATACCCAAATTCCTACAGAAAGCCAGCACTCTGGGAAGGACTATTATTCTAATAGCCCATTACTGGCCTCGTCAAATTTGATTCCCCTTTTTGCAGCCTCATCTACTGGAAGAACCATGGATTCTGAACCCAGTTCCAGATCTTCTGATGCATTCATCAGGGACTCTTCATCCTGCAGTTCACACCCTAAAGTTGACAGCTTGGCTGCTCCAATTCCAAGAATAGCCAGGTTTCACAATTTATCATCTGCAGCACAGAACTTCCTAATCTCATCTAATAAATCTTGGAAACTATACCTTAGCAAGCAGAAAATATTTTCCATATGGGCGTCAAATAATAATGTTGACCCATGTATAGCTTCGATTTCTTCCATTTTAGAGTTTCTGATTAAACTGTTTCATGAAGGAGCGTCTGCAGCAACCCTTAGGGTTCAATTGGCAGCAATTTCTAATTTTCATATTGGCAATCAACAGACCCCCAACATGTCACACAATTTCTAAAGCCTTCCTTAAGGGTACTATTCACTTGAGACCACTTATTAGAACCCCAGCTGCTCCATGGAATCCGAATTTTGTGCTCTCATGGATCATTTTACCTACTTTTTATTTTGAACCTACATCAACCTGTAATTTGAAATACCTATCATGGAAGACCATTTTCCTAGTAGCTATTACTTCCGATCAAAGAATTTCAGAATTGCATGCCTTGTCCATCAAAGCCTCATACTTGATTTTTCATAATGACAGAGTAACGCTGAAAACAAATCCTTCATTCTTACCTAAGGTTTGTTCTGAAACAAATCTAAACCAGACTATAGAATTGCCTGTGTTTTTTTCCCAACTATACAAAAAAAATGGAACACATGCTGCACAAACTTGATGTCCATAGGCAACTTAGATTCTATTTAGACTTTTTTGTCTCCTTTTCAGATTCAAAGAAGGGTACACCGGTGGTAAAAACTACTTTGTCAAAATGGTTGTCAGATTGTATTTCTTTCACATACAGCTCTACGCACGTCACTAAATCATAAGGCTCACTCAACCAGGGCAGTTTCCACATCTTCAGCCTTTCTAGCAAAGGTACCTGTAGATACCATTTGTGCAGCAGCCATATGGTCCTCACCTCATACCTTTATCACTCATTACAAATTGGATAGGACCTCCAGAGGCAGGGCCTCCTTTGATTCAATGGTTCTGAGGAATATAATTCTATGAGCCACCCAAGGAGATGGTACTTGGGATGCTAACCCATCAGTGAGAATGAAGACAAGATAGAACAACTTCACATAAAGAAGTTATGTACTCACCATAACATTCCATGTGAGTTGTTCATCTCGACTTCATTCTTACATCCCACCACCAACCCCCTACCTTTAAAGTCTTGAGGACCGGGGAAGTTCAGACAAATCTTAGTGATGCTTTGTCCTTATCTACGGTATTCTTATTTCAATACCTATATACTTTAATTATCAGAATGATTGGGCAAACAAGATCTGAGGGATGCACTATTACATCATGGGATAGGGAGTAGGCCATGAGCTATTTGAAGACCTCGAGCTTTAGCATCTGGCCGAGTCAGAGCCGAGGATCAGCTCTGAACCCATCAGTGAGAATGAAGGCGAGATGAACAACTCACATGGAACATTATGATGAGTACATAACTTCTTTTTTTGTTTTAAAATGACACACTGTTTAAAGCAATGTTTTATGGAGATTCCTGTTTATGTATTAAACAGCATTGCATATTACATTTAACTGTAGAAAACAAAAATGCCTTTTATGATCTTTCACAGAGTTAAAGCCACACTTTGTGTTCTAACCGCAACAATAGCTATACAATGAAAAGATTAAAAACTGATGCATTTCATACTTATAGGTTCATAGTTAAGTACTAGGCTAGCTGTCCTTTAGTGCCATTTTAATCCTAGTTTCTCCTTTTTCTGCTAAGATTAACCTTTCCCATTTGTTTAAATTTGACCTTAACCATCCCGTGGTCAATAATTATATATTAACCCAATGAGAATAACTGGGATCATACCTTAAATAATTTAAGGAGACCTGTGCACGGGATATTTAAGGAGACCCATGCATGTGATAAAGTAATTAGGAGCTGCATCTGTCCTTTAGTAGTACAGGGAGCAGTCCCGGGGTGCATTTTCTATTTCCCATCCATAGATCTAAACTGCGCTAGAAAATGAATAGGAATGAACTTTTGTTTTATTTAGATAGGAAATTTGTTCCACAGCAGCAGTATCCTCTGTGAGACATACTTGTCTCTCCAAACCATTTTGTTGATGTTGCAAAAGAGATTTAGATCCCTAGACAGTGCATTTCTGATGCCATTTGACTTGCTGATGTGCAGTAAGCAGTCTGTAACATGCTGAAATATTACAATCATAACTAAAAAAAATTCTTGGCTTGGATAGCTATATTTGCCTGAAACTTGGCTTTGGTGGATTTTATTAAGCTCCTGATTTGTTTGTTTATTTCAGTGACAAGGGTTCTGACATTCAGTGAATTACTCTTCTTGGTTTTAGTATTTTTTTTTTTCATTTTATTATAAAGCTTGTTGATATTATGGTTCCACCATATATGTGGCTTTGTTTCTGGAGTTTGCCCTACGACTTGTTCTTATGGAGTACAATTGCACCTCTGCAGCTGTTTACCTGCTGGTATAGTGTGGTGGTGCACATTTCTACATATTCAGTGGAGTTAACTGGCTGTGGTGTGGATTTGAAGCTTGCCAGTATGTCACTTAAGAGTAAGAAGTTTGTCTTAAAGAAATTGCTAAAGGTACCTTGGGTGGAAGGGATCTCTGATTTCAATTTTATTTCAGAGACTGCTTATAAAATGTCTCACAAGTTTTAATGATAAACTGTGTATTCTCTTATTTGGCCTGGTTATTTTATCAGATTCAGAAGTTAGTAATGAAGGAAACTTTTGCTTTCACCCACTGTCTCTGCAAATCAAAATAAGTAACTGAGAATGTTACATTGTCTTCAGTAAACTTACACAGAGGCCAAGCAAGGATTCCTTATGTAGTAACTAACAACTTGTACACTGAAATTCTTATGTCTCTCTCTTGTCAAAGATAGTAGACAAAGAGCTTTAAATACATTTGACAGCAAACTGAATTAAATGATGCCCTTTCCATGCAAGCCGCAATGTTTCTGGCACAGATAGCAAATGCTTTTGGTGCTGTATGTACTATTGTTAAAGATGGCTTCCCTCCAAAGTTTGGAGCTGAAACCTGCCTCTCATGACATGATAAAAGGGAGTTAAGGAGAAATAGCATAAATTTGTTATTTCCAGACACTTTAAGATCTATTGTAGTTGACAGGATGCTATATTTCCATGATGACTACTGCAAGAACTAATTCACACGTATGAAAAAGTATTTTGAAGTACAGCAAGTAAACCGTCTTAATTTTACATTGATCATTTAAGATGCTGTGGTATTAAAACTGCGAAATGCATACACATCTTCAGCTCTGATAAAGTAAACTGAGCCTGTTTATCAAAAATAGCATGGTCCTTTATGTAAAATCCCAACCAATACTATCAATGACATTATTCTAGGGGGGTAGCATGTAGAAAAACTGGGCACCTGAGGGGAAAAAAACAGAATGAATTTTAGCACTGTATTCTTCAATAACAGTTCCTTACAAAATACTGTTTGAGTAAAGATATCCTAAAACATTCCCTTAAAATAAAAGAAAAATCTGATTGCTTTATATTCATCGACTTATATCCATTTGCAAAATTATGTAGTATTCTCATTTAGTAACCCAACTTACCATCATTATCTATTCAAACTGACTGGCTAGCTTGAGTCTACAGAAACTCTGTGACCGTGTAATAGATAAGACAAAAATGATCTCTACAGTATTTAAAACTTTACTAACATTTCTTTTTTTATTCAAATATTTTATTAAATTTTCCATGAAAAATAAAAGCAAACAAATGACAAACAGTATTCTCGTTCTTAAAACAAAATATTAATAACCAAAGTAAAAACTGTTTACAATATGTACATAGGCCTGAAGCAAAACTGCAGATCACAGTTAGCATACACAAGTTCTTTAGTATCAATTCAAAAAGAGTTATGATCCATTTGTAAAGTTTCAATAAGTGCTAAAACTTTTGTCCAAGGATTATTAACAAATTTACTAACATTTCTTGATGTTTTCTTTTTTCATTTATTGACCAAATATTTGTGGCTTGAATGTTAGAATAAAGGTAATACATTAACTATTTTTTATATTTATTATTACTGATACTGACTTCAGTAGATGCCCCAACAGACACTGAATTTCGGAATTTGTAACTAAACTGAGTGTAAATAATATAATTCAATAAATAAAACACTGGTTAAGCAATAGGACACAATTCAAGTTAAAGTATACATTTCTCTCCTGACACGGCTTACCAGTGATTTTCCACAGGGCTTTATATCAGGACCTCTTTTTTGGCTTCTTGTTTTCAGAAAGATAGCTGTAGATAATCAGGGTCTATATTATTTCTTCGACAGCGTAGTTTGTCGAATGCTCAATGATCGACACCCAAGTGTCGAAGTTTCAAAATCATGAACAACCATATAAGCAAATTCTTTCCTCAGGAAAGAATTTGCCTGGCCATTATTGGGGATTTGCCCTTTCCCCAATGTAGAGCGATCTTGGAGTTGGTATATTTAGCTAGGGGGGGTGTAGAGGGCACATATATTTATGCTGAAAAGTTAATTTTATTTCCAGATGGCCTAGCAAATTCTTTACCGAGGAAAGAATTTGCATGTATGGCCTTTCGCGATTTTGAAACTTCGACACTTAGGTGTCAATCTTTAAGCATTCAACAACCTAAGCTGTTGAAGAAATAATATAGACCCGATAATCAAATATGCTGATCATTGCAAATTGCATAGCATTTTTACTTTGGTAAGATGTTAAAGTTCTCCAAGGTGGTCTAAAAATATATACCTGGTGCAGTAACTTAGTTAAGCAAAGTTACTGATTCTTGGTGTGGAGATCAGAGCTGTAAATGCTGAAAAGGAAGTGCCCAGTACTGAACCCTTGGACACACCACTAACTGCCTTCATACCTTCTGTAGCAGGTGCCTCCTCAGAGCTCTTACCCTAACCCTCTATCTTCCCTTTCTTGGCTACTTTCCATTTTATTCCGTTCCAATTTTTTGGTTAAAAAGATATCTTTTTCTTGTAGAATAAGTCACTTAATGTGTTTTCACTGAATAGTTTGCTGTTCATTTTCTGGTTTGGCAATAGTTGTTTCTTGACTGCTGAATTACTGATCTGATGTTGTCAGTCTTCATTCATTCATGACAGATGGGTTTTGGTTCCTTCCTCAGAACTGACTCGGCTGATATAACAAGTTTGTGCCAGCCAGAAACTCTCGAGCCAAGGTTACCCATAGTGCCCCTCTCCTCATCTCCTCAGATATCATTTGCCACATAGAGTTTCAAGACGCATCAGTCCTGCTCTCAAGCTAAGTGTTTTTTTTCAATCTTTCAAATATTTTGCTTCCATTATTTCTCAAAAATCTCTGTATTGTGTGTCATTTTTATAGTTATATAGTCTGTTTACTGTGTAAGTGCTTTCTTATCCTAATTACCTTGTTGCCTTGTTGGTATTTCTTCATACCGTTGCTGATACAGGCCCCTCCCTTCCCCTTACCTCTTGGTAATCTTAATACCATTGTTGGTATTTTTACTTCCTTCCTTTACCCTCCTGGGTATACTTTTACTACCATTGTTGGTCTTCTTCTTCTTTGGCTGCTCCCATTAGGGGTCGCCACAGCGGACCATCTGTTTCCATTTCTTCCTGTCCTGTGCATCTTGCTCTGTCACACCAACCACCTGCATGTCCTCTCCCACCACATCCATAAACCTTATCTTAGGCCTTCCTCTTTTCCTGTTACCTGGCAGCTTCATCCTTAGCATCTTTTTCCCAATATACTCTGCATCCCTCCTCAGCACATGTCCAAACCAACGTAATCTTGCCTGTCTGGCTTTGTCTCCAAACCTTCCAAACTGGGCTGACCCTCTAATATACTTATTCCTAATCCTATCCACCCTCGTCACACCCAGTGCAAATCTTAACATCTTTAACTCTGCCACGTCCAGCTCTGACTCCTGTCTTTTTGTCAGTGCCACTGTCTCCAACCCATATAACATAGCTGGTCTCACTACCCTCTTGTAGACCTTCCCTTTCACTCGTACTGGTACTCGTCTGTCACAAATCACTCCTGACACTCTTCTCCACCCACTCCATCCTGCCTGTACTCTCTTCTTCACTTCTCAATTATTAATTGTTTAATAGATATTTTATAGTATAAATATGTGTCTTGAAGTTTTGATAGTATTCTCCTTGAAGGCGTAAGCTGAAGCGCTAGAGACTATCGAATAAATTTGTGTTGGATCCTGGTTTGTCGTTTTACTTGGTCTTGTTTTTTATTTTACTTTGGTTGTTTTATAATATTCAGTAACTCTTCACTGCCACCCAGTGCCTGTCATAACTCTTCCCTGAACAACTTCTCACAATTACCCTTTTTCAGTTTCCACCATTTGATCCTTGATGCTGCCCTCACACTCCTCCTCTTCTTCTTGATCACCAATGTCATCCTATAAACTACCAACCTAACTACACTTTCCCCTGCCACCACTTTACAGTCTCCAATCTCCTTCAGACTGGCCCTTCTGCATAAGATATAATCCACTTGTGTGCATCTCAGTCCACTCTTGTATGTCACCCTATGCTCCTCCCTCTTGTTAAAATACGTATTCACCACAGCCATGTCCATCCTTTTCACAAAATCCACTACTATCTGACCTTCTGCATTCCTTTGCTTAACACCCTACCTACCCTTCATTTCCTCATCCCCTCTGTTCCCTTCACCAACATGCCCATTGAAATCTGCTCCAATCACCACTTCATCCGACTCACTCCAAAATTTTTCTTTCTCATCCATCGCACACCCAACTTGCGGAGCCTAGCACTAACAGCATTCATCATTACACCATCAATTTCCAGCTTTATAAACATCACTCTATGTGACACTCTTTTCACCTCCAAAACACTCTTAGCATACTGTTCCTTCAGGATAACCCCTACGCTAATTCTCCTCCCATTCACACCATTAAAAAACAATTTGAACCCACCTCCGATACACCTAGCCTTGCTCCCCTTTCATCTGGTCTCTTGCACACACAATATACCAACCTTCCTTCTGTCCATCATATCAGCTAGCTCTCTCCCTATACCAGGTATACTGCCAACATTCAAAGTTCTGAACCTCACTACCACAGTCCTAGCCTTTTCCTGTCTTCAGGCATGCCTTCCCTCTCTACTCCTCCTTCGATCAACAGTAGCCCAATTTCCACCAGCACCTTGTTGGCCAACAGTACTGGTGGCAGTCATTGTTAAGCCGAGCTTCGACCGCTCCAGTATGTATATCCGTACTGTTGTCCGCATGTATGATTTCGCAAAATTTTACGCCGGGTGCCCTTCCTGATGCAACCCTCCCCATTTATCCGGGCCTGGGACCGGCAGAAAGAAATGCACTGGCTTGTGCATCCCCAGTGTTGGTAATATCAAAAAAAACAAAAAACAAAAAAACAAAAAAAAAAACCCCTTCTGTGTGTGTGTGTGTGTGTGTGTGTGTGTGTGTGTGTGTGTGTGTGTGTGTGTGTGTGTGTGTGTATGTGTAGTGTGTGTGTGTGTGTGTGTGTGTGTGTGTGTGTGTGTGTGTGTGTGTGTGTGTGTGTGTGTGTGTGTGTGTGTGTGTGTGTGTGTGTGTGTCTCTTGACAGGATTTCTTACTGCTGTTCTTATTGCTATTACTGTAGTATGTGTTTGCTGCTCTTACTGCTGCTACCTTAGTATTTGTTGACAATGGCTGAAAAAAAGGTACCACTGGTTTTAAACTTTGTGACAAATGTGGCAAGAAGATGCCAAATTCCGATAGGCATCTCTCCTGCGTATACTGCTTAGGAGTAACACACTTGCAACTTCAACCTCATTGCGAGCTCCAGGCTCTCATCCCTCTTCAGGTGGGCCTGCTTTCCAGGTTATGGAGAGAGCACTCACCTCAGCAGGCTCACAGTTGGTTCCTTCAGCACCAGAATGTCATATATATATATGACACAGTCCACTACACTGGGGCAATGGGCACGGGAGCATCAAGATACCCTACTGCAGGGTACCCTCTCTTTGGAGTACTCTTCAGACATTCTCCCTGATGAGCCACCCCGTAAGAGATCATGCAAGAGGAAGCACGTTGATTCACCTGAGGAATCTCTCACCGAAGATACAGATTACGATGAGGGGAAGGGTCCCTGTGGTCACCCCCTGAAGATGTCTCCTTTGGAGACATACTAGAGATATTAAAACAGAGAGGTGACTGGAAGTCCACCAACCCTTCCTCAGACTAATCTGTATTCTTGCAAGCTTTCAGTGCCTAACCCTCTACTTCCTGGGCAACTCCGCCTGCAGTTTTTCAAAATCATCATGAAGTGCACTTGGAAGGCCACTGACAATGTTGAGACAATCCCCTGGAGACCAGACAAAGTACTCTCCCTCCAGAGGATCACCCCCACTGGTCCAAAGAATTGGCAGTAGATACTATGGTGGTGGCAGCGGCCACAAAGAAAGAACTCGCAGAAGAGAGTCCTGCTGTGCATCCTCTAAACAGAGAGTCTCAGATGTTGGACAGATTAGGGAAGTGGGTTTATGTTTCATCGACCTTTGCCATGTGGTCATTGAATTTATTTGGCACATTTTACCTGTCTTCAGAGACCTGATCACAGAACTTTCAGGGACTCTAGCAGGAACAGTGTCTGATGAGGTACATGACAAAGTGGCCTCACAGCTTGCCATCTTGGAGTCAATATCTAATTCATCCATGTGGGTTGATGGTACATACAACTAAAGGGATGGCCAGAGCAGCGGGTTCAGGCGTTGTCTTGAGACGTCACACCTGGATGTGCATGTATGACTTGCTGGACCCCTTCAATTCTTCCTTCGTAAATGCTCCTGTTGATGCTTCCTCTCTATTTGGTCCAAAAGTTAAAGACACGTTAGCCAGGTGTGAAAAGGATGGCAAGACCCTGTCTGCTGTGGGCATACATTTTTCCACTTCCCAACGAACCTACAACAGGAATCAGAGAAGTGGAAAGATGTGGTTCAGAAAATCCCAAGGGCCTTTTCATGACACACGTGGCGTGTTTTCCCCCGGGCAAAAGGGGGAACTCACAAGGAAGATACCCCCCCATGGCAGAGGGGGCCTGCGTAACCAGAGCTCCCAGGGATTACTTTTCCAGACAGCCCTACCAGCGCTCCTGAGGAGTGGCCCGATTGCTTACCTCTGGAAGCAGTTGGGGGACAATTCTCTCTGCACCACTTAGCCTGGCATACAATAATATAATATTCCTGGGTGCAGACGATAATTACCAGAGGTTACCACGTTCCCTTAGATCTTTACCCGAAGCCACAAAGGTGAATCTCCAACATTCCACCCACTCAGAGGGATGTATCAATGCAAGAAATTCAAAAGCTGCTTGAAAAAAAGAGTCATTCAAATAGTCCCACCAGACCAAATAGAATCTGGATTTTACTCAAGGTTCTTTTTAGTGCCAAAAAAGACAGGGTACTGGAGGCCAATTTTAGACTCAGAATCCTAAACAAGTTCGTTAAACAGACCAAATTCTGGATGGTCATGTTTCAGTCTATCCTTCTGTTTCTGGAAAAAGACAATTGGATGTGCTCAGTAGACCTTCAGGATGCATATTACCATATACAAATGGACAAACACTCCAGGAGATATCTCCGCATCCAGCTAGGAGCCAATCATTAATAATTCTGAGCGTTGCCCTTTGGGCTTTCCACAGCCCCCAGAGTGTTCACCAAATGTATGACAGTAGTAGCAGCTCACTTGAGACTGCAAGGATTCTGGGTGTTTCCATATTTAGACGATTGGCTTCTTACCACCCCCACCAAGCATCTATTACTTCTCACCTTGCAGTACACCCTACAGCTGGCATGTCTCTTAGGCACCTCAATAAACAAAGAAAAGCTGAAACTAGAACCTACGCAAAGCCTAGAATTCATAGGAGCAGCATTCAACATGAGGTCCTATCTTGTCGCTCTTCCTCATCACAGACTACAAAGGCTAAGATCTCAGCTCCATGTGATACTCTTTCAGGACAAAGTTCCAGCTCATTTAGTTCTTCAGCTGCTAGAGTCAATGGCAGCAACAATCACCATAGTTCCCCTAGCCAGACTCCATATGAGGCTACTACAATGTCTCCCAATGTCAAAGTGGTCCCTGTTAACACATCCTATGTCTCACCCTATCCGCATTACAAACCGTTGCAAGTAGGATGTGAATTGGTGGATGAGGTCAGAAAAGGAGTTATGGAGTTGTCCCTTCTCCCTCTCTCAGCCCAAGGCCGTAGTGACCACGAACCCATCCCTGATGGGGTTGGGGGGCATTTTCATGGAAAGACAATCCAAGGTACTTGGTCCCCCTTAGAGGCCAATTTGCATATCAAAATCCTAGAACTGAGAGCAGTGCCTCTGGCATTGCAAGCATTCCAATCTGTCCTCCTGTCTGGGACAATTGCTATCCATTCAGACAACATGTCAGTCTTCTGGTATATCAGCAAACAGGAGGGAACCAGATCCTACCCATTATGTCTGGAAGCCATGAGGGTATGGCAATGGGTGATAGCCTGCAACTGCTTTCTGGTATCAACACACTTGTTATTGCAGACAAACTGAGCAGTTGCATTCTCCTGCCTCATGAGTGGTCTCTCAATCCCAAGGTAGCGTCGGAGATTTTTCGGCACTGGGACCAGCCTTGCTGCGATCGTTTGCATCTCCTATCAATGACAGATGCAGCTACGTTTCTCCTAATCTCCCCTCAGGGGAGTCCCCAAGGGATGCTCTTTTACACGATTGGCCACCAGGACTGCTTTATGCCTTTCCTCCGATTCCACTATTTCTAAAGAAAGCACATCGGTTGAGAAGCAAAGTAATCCTGTTTGCTCCCTATTGGCCCCAGCAAGTCTGGTTTCCCTTCCTTTGGTCTCACCTAGTTCACTGCCCGTGGATTCTGGACCTGACTCCAGGATTACTGTCACATCCACAGGGGTTGTTCCTTCCAAACCTATTGAGTCTCAAGCTGACAGCTTGGTACCTCAACTTCCAATAATTGGCAGGCAAAATACTCTGTCTTCCCCTGTACAGAAAATACTTCTAGCTTCCCATAAACTGTCCACCAGGAAGATTTATTATAGTAAGTGGAACAGATTTGTGTTGTGGTCTTAAGGAAAAGGACTTAACCCCTTTTCGTCTCCAATTAATTCAGAGCTGGAGTACTTATCAATCTTACTCCATTCAGGAGCCTCAGCTTCTACTATTAGAGTCCATTTAGCAGCTATCTCAAATTTCCATAATAGTTTTGAAGGTTTCTCTTTAATATCTCACAGTCTCTGCAAAACCTTCTTAAAAGGAATCATACATTTAAAACCACTCTTTAAAGAGCCCATTGAACCTTGGAATTTGACACTAGTCCTATAAACCTCGCCTTGTCAACCCTTTTAGCCAGCTGCCACTTGCAAAATAAAATTTTTGTTTTGGAAGACTTTATTCCTGGTAGCCATCACTTCATCCAGGAGAATATCAGAATTACAGGCCTTGTGTGTGAAATGCCGTTGCATAGTTTTTCACAAAGAAAGAGTATCTCTTCGAATCTAACCCATCCTTTCTACCCAAAGTTGTATCAGATTTCAATATTAATCAATCCATTGACCTGCCAGTTTTCTTCCCAAATTTTTCTAATGAAGGAGAACATTGTCTGCATTTATTGGATGTACATAGACAATTGCATTTTTACTTAGACAGGACTAAATCATTCCAGAAATTAAACCAATTGTTCCTGTCCTTTTCAGGAACAAAGTTAGGTAAATCATTTTCTAAAGTAACTTTGACAAAATGGTTGAGAGACTGCATTTCCTTTGTCTATCAACAAAATAAAATGCATTTAACAACTAAAGTCAAGGCACATTCAATCAGATCAGTGGCCACTTCCATAGCCTTTCATTCGAGAGCTTCTATGAATGACATTTGTGCAGCAGCTATTTGGGCTACCTCTCATACCTTTATCACTCATTACAAATTGGACATGGTCTCCAGGGGGAGAGCATCCTTTGGCTCAAAGGTGCTCAGGAATATCCTTGCATAGGGCCTCCTAGGACATAAAGTAGCTAGGGACTCTGTCCCATCCATCATGAATGAATGAAGATTGGCAGCATCAGATAAAGAAGTTATGTTCTTACCATAACGTTTCATCTGTGTTGTCGCTCTTAATTCATTCATGACATCCTACCCTCCTAACCCCCTCAAAAGGCTCCTGGAGGTTCATGTTTGGTCCTGGTTGCATTGTAGGGCATTTGCTCAGACAAAGCCTCCTCTTTCTTATTCCTATGGGTAAACTCAATCTGAGGAGATGAGGAGGGGTCACTATGGGTAACCTTAGCTCGAGAGTTTCTGGCTGGCGCAAGCTTGTTATATCGGCCAAGTCAGTTCCGAGGATGGAACCGAAACCCATTTGTCATGAATGAATGAAGATCAACAACACAGATGGAATGTTATGGTAAGGACATAACTTCTTTTTCTCTATCTAATTCAATTCTTTTATATTTTTATGTAGTGATATTACTTGTGGTTATAAATCTGTATAAGGATACTAGCGTTTCTTAATAGTGATTGATAAAAACAAAATCTCTGACTTTTCAAACTGCAGCTAATGTGGTTACAAATCCCCCCCCCCCCCCAAGGACAAGAAAGAATGGTGCTGACCATTGTATGTTGTTTGGCTGGGGTGGATCATTTAACAGCAGACTACTCTATTTGTAAGAATTTCAGTACAAGCTCCATCCTTGAAAATAAGAATAAATTAATCACAAAAGGGCTTTTATAGCCAAAGTCTAAAAAGATAATAAGAAGGAGAAAAGGAAAAAGAAAGGTGAAGAGGAAACATGAGGAAGGTTGGGTCAAAGCTTCAGATCTGCCCTTTCTTCCAACAGTTCTTGGAGTTGAAAAGCAGATTAGAACTGAATCCTGAAGATGACAGCTCCATCTGTGCCAGCATTTCTGCCCCTACAGTAATGGCTCATTTGGAACTCTATGATGTCCCTCCTCGGAGCAGGACTTGTCCAAATATTTATAATCCAGATTTCCTTGTGCCTTGTCTATGAGATGCTCATGGTTGGTGCAGAGCCCTTCATCAAACATTGACTGGGAAAAGATGATGACAGTCTTGATCATGACTCATCTTGCCCCCCACCCCCAACTCTAGGTAGTTCCCACCCCCTTCATGTGGACTGCTTCTATTCCAGGCCTTGTTTTGGCACCAGGAGTATCTGAGCCTATCTTGGCACCCATATGTCTATGTCTCTGTCTGTCTCCCTTTATGCAAATATATATATATAGTAGTTGAACCATTATGTCCTGCTGTTAAGAGACTGTGTTTTCCATAGGAGATTGCTGCACAAAGGAGTTTTCAGTTTTCTCTAAGTAACAGTGATCTCAGAATTTACCACACGTTTGTGCGCATGTCGATACAATCTTCTTGGGTTGTAAAAACTTTAAGTAAACCCATAATTTCAGTATGTTTACCTACTGTGACTATTCTATGAGTCTAAATGGCCCTCAAATGCACTAATGCAATCCAAATATTGTTCAAAGAACTGAATAATCATTCTTCTGTTCATCTGCATGCTGACAAAAACTTTTACTGATGGTCCCTGAATAACAGTAATGAGAATGTTTCTAACCTTTAAAATTGAGATGAATCTACAACAGCTTTCCTACAGAGACTGCACTCTTGTCATAAACATTGAGTAAGTGTGTACTGCACATCATTTGGTTAAAATGTGCATATGACATGTTTATATCCTGTTGATTTTGTGTATAAGATTTTGGGAGTCCATAAGCACTTCATTCTTAAGGACCTTTCAATATCATTCCGTATTCTATGTACTGATTTATTTAATTATTAGCATTTGTTTTCTGGGATTGTCCTCCTGTGCATAAGTTCCCCCTTTTTAGCTGAGGTCCAGGAGGAAAAGGCTGCAAGTATAAGTACATCTAAGAAAAGTAGATAAGAAAAAGTACAATGACTTTAAGCAATTTAACAGAATGAATACAAATAAAATACACAGTAAAATATAAACAGCATTCTACAAAAGACAACAGAACATATCAGTAGATAAAACATTTTGTAAGTCATGAATAAAATCTAATATGCAAGTACAATAGTTTAGAATAAAGAAAATGAAAGACAAGAAAAGAGAAAGCCACTTGTGAGATCAAGCATGAGGTATGAGGAAAAAAATGTTTAAGATATGTATTGATTGAAGTAATAGTTATACAGCTGTATGCAATAGGAGAAAGATAAGAACATAAATGTAAGAGGCAATAGCAGGGAAATGGGTAGAAATGCCAGTGCTAAAAGTGATTAGGTCATGCATGGGATGTGACACAGGTTGAAACAGAGTATTAGTTGATAAGATGAGTGAGAGGAAGGTTGGGAGAAAGTTGAATAAGAGGGTGTGTTTTTTTTCTCATGAAGAGAGGCTGTAAAGTCCCAGTATATGGGTGGGCGATACAAAATGGATGTGATCCATAAGTGGATTAAAGAAGATGGAGATCAAAATCAAGGTAGCGAGCCAGGAGACGGTGAAGGGGAATATCATGGTGTAATAAAAATAAGCAGGAAATGGGAGTTGAAGAGTAGGAAGTAGTAATGAAAGGGAATGGAAACTAAGTTTGTATTGAAGTGGGAGGCCAAGTCATTTGATTAAGTTAACTAAAGGTTAACAGTTGGGCTAGGTTGGATGACTTAGCTAATATTTAATAGCTGACTGAATGAAGACCAGAACAGTTTTGGGTTCTTTTGATTTAATGTTTGGAGATTGGTTTAATATGATTTCTTGTCAGTTTTTGCTTGGTGCTGTTTTTGAGGTATTTATATTTTTGTATGTTAGACTCTGTCTTATTTTTTTTTCTGGTTTTGCATACTTTAATCCTTTGGTTCATAAGTGGTTTGTCTGGGGAGAGATACAGGGTGCCAGTTTTGCTTTGATTCTTTTGTTTCTTTTAGGGGCATATACATTTAGAATATTCTGGAAAGTGGTATGTAATAGGGAGGCAGCAGGCCTATATTATATTATACCATGAAGTTATACTAATGGAAAAAGCAATGGAGATCTTGCTTTCTCCGTTGTTTTTTGCAGTCTGTGTGACCGCGCAGGCGCGCAGCGCCGCCATGAACTGCAGAACTGCCGATGCTGGCGGCGGGGCAGTAAACAGGTATTATTGCATGCCATTATATAAAAGAAAGCATTTTTTTATAATACATTCTAGCAATATAATAGCAATAACTTTGGTTTAGCTGTTGGACTTTTTGGTTGATTTAGCTCTTACTCGCTCGGCTTTACCGGGCCACGCCAACCTATAATATCAAATGGAATGAATGTTGAACGGCCGAAATATCAAAAGTGCCGTTCAAATAACTTGGTTTTGTGGGGGGCTGCACCCCCCACACCCCCCGCTAATTATATATACCAACTCCGAGACCACACTACAGTGAGGAAAGGGCAAAATTTCTGATCTTCACTGCACCGCAGTCCCACAAACCAGAACTCGATGAGTGGCACTTTTGATATTTCGGCCGTTCGACATTCATTCCGTTCAATTTTATAATGTAGACCCGGAGGCAGCAGCATCAAGCTGAAAGGTCAGTAGCTGGTTCCAGTTTATTAATTTTAAATTTGAGATGAAGGCATCTTAATGAGGACAGATTTTGAGCATGGGTGTAGAGTTTATGGATATTGTGTTGGTCCTTTTGAAGTGAGGGTAGGGAGGTGGTCACTTAGCATGCCAGGGAGAGCACCAAAGGAAATAATTTTGTTAGGGGAGTTAATGAGGATCTGGTTTAAGGTGTATTGCTTATTGTACCTAGTTGGGAAGGTAATAAGCTGGGTTATCCCATATAAATGTATTGCAACATTTAGAGGTATCATTGCTAAATGCCTGACAGTCAATATTTAGATCACCATTTTGATAGTTTCCTGTGGAATATTTGAGGAACCTGTATTTATATTGTTGCCTGGAGTAGCATAAAGTAGTGCTGTTCTTAATGCTTAAAGTGATTTGATCATCAAAAGTTCTTTACCTTTGCACTACACAAGGTAGAACACAAAGTGCCGAACACCGTTTCTGCAGCATTTTGACAGGTGCCTGGCAGCTCCTTTTATTTGTTGAAAATCGTTTTACATTTTGGCTCTCCCTATGACCATGTCACTGAACTGAAAAGTAAACTTTAACCTCCGCGATATAATAGAAAAAGCTGGAAGTGCATCATTGACTTTAATGGGCACACTGCCTGGCATGCATGGAGGTGCACCAATTACAGTCTATGGATGCAGAGCTCGCTCTGCCTATAGTGATGCCAGGATGGACCATGGTAGATTTATTTAGGCTGTGGCTTAAATAAAAAGTTTATGATGCTTTTTATTAAAAAAATGGCCCAAATTAATTCTAAATTACAACCTATAATCATGAAAAAATCACTTTAACTGTCTACATGCTATAACTTTCATTTACCACTGTAGTCATCTTTAAAATTAAACTTCTTAGATTAGAATAGCTGCTTAACATAGTATTTATTTTTATAGTGATTACTGTATTGGGATATGGCCGAATACAGGTTATAAGATTTTGCTACAATCTTCAGTTGTGTAGAAAGGCACAGTGCTTATGACTGTTTAATTTTTAAAGGTGCTTTGTGAAGAGACTAATGGATGAACTGATATTAAGAATAGGTTGTTACATAATTACCAGTGACATGCAATGCTGCAGAGTTGCCTTTGGGTGCTGTAGCTAAACCAGGCACATTATGTAGATTCTGACACTTGCAAATGAAACATGAATGAGTGCTACTTTGCTAAAGTCTTGTCCTTTGTATATGATTCTGACGGGAAGCTCTCATCTGCATTTTCTAGTGGTAATTTAAGTAGATGTTAAAGGCATCCATGTACGAACTCATTGAAAGTTTGGATATGAGTATTTTTTTATTAGAAATCTTATCACAACACCTTTATATAAGATAATGATGGCTTGTCACTTTAAGGATGCTAGATCAGAAATAGCCAGAGAAGATAAAGATAATAACTTTGCCTTTTGGCCTAGATCATGCAGATGTATAAATAAATGAGACAGCTGCAGATAGGGCTATTTAAAGTCCAGCGCCCTAAGAATATGCAGATCCTAGAACTGTAGGACTAAGAGGGTCCCTGGAAGGAGTCTAGGAGTTACATGTACACCAGAAGAAAGGCAGTTTGAAGGTGTTACTAGAAGAGGAAGGAGGAACTGATTACCCTCAACAACTGGGATGCATCTCTGCCTGTATGACAATGCAAGGCTTACTACAATTTGTTATTAGCTGTCTCTTATCTGTCTGAGGTGGCAATAGTTAAGGTAGATTTGATCCCACTGCAAGTACTGAAAAAGAAAAGTGCTCTTTAAAATAAATTATACTAATCAAATAACATTTTCTGCAATAAAAAAATATTCTCATTTTATATAACTCATTTTAAAATATGAAGAAAAAGTAAACCTTCTCTATCCTTTTTATAACCCCACTCCCATCCTTTCTGCTGCAACCAGTGCTTTAATTTCTCCATCACATCTTAATTTTCCTATTTCTTATTATACAACACTTCCCTGTGTTTTCATGTCCATATTAACCAAAAGGTGTCAATTATTATCCTATTAGATGATGAGAAATTCGGTGGATAAATCTTTGCAATGTGGGAGGAAAGTGGAGCATCAGTTAAAAAGCATATGTCCATAGGAAGAGCATGCAGATTCCACATCAAAGCTACATCAGCCAGGAACTGAGCTGGAGATCCTAGTGCTGCACCACTGTACCTTCCTCCATAAAAATATATCAACTGAAAACTGTGTTCCAAGGGGAGCAGGGTTTGGGGACACAACCTTTTACAAAGTTTGGATGGACTGTATCTAAAAGTGTGTTATAGTTTGGCAAAATATCTTGAATAAAAAAAAAATAATAATTCATAGTTTTATTTTGCAATCCTCTCAAATAAATTTCATGATCTTCTTTATGCCAGTCTTTTTAAAATCTATTTTATTTTTATATTATTCATAAGTCAATTAATATCAAAGATTAATAAGATTATTTTGCTTGCATTTTTTATATATATTTTTTTAATTCTGTTTTTAAAACTTTTTAACTTGTGTTTCTCAGTTGTGGTATTCCACATTCCTATAGGAAGTAGTCAGATTTATGGTATTAGGTATGCAAATTTCATGCTAATTAGTTGCCCAGGTGTACCTAGTTATCAAGAGTCTTTGCTCAGATTTTCAATATCTGTAGTTTGAGAGGTATGATCACTACAGATTCCTGGGCACATAGTTGGAAAATGTGAATGTGGGAGTCACCTGCCTATGTTTCTGTATGTTGTGATTTACAGAAAATGTCTCATGTCATTAGAGATGCTGTACTTACAGTACTAACAATAATATAGTTGGAAAACAATACATTTGGAAAGGATAAGGGCAGTGAAATGTAGATTATATGATGACAGATTACAGTATGCATTTTATGTATTGCAATTTGATAACATGGTAGGTGAGTTGATATGATGACCTTTTAGCCATAACCCAGGCCCCTGAGTAGCAGTAAACAGCAAATGCTTAAAATAAGTGCCATGAGACTTCAACAATTTACATAAGATGCATTAAATTTACATAAGGCCTTCTATGGCTACATCAAAAACCTAAATGGCAACGCTCAGGTCTGTTCTGAGCTAGTACAAAATGGAACAAAATACACTGACCCTTCTGACATTGCCAACATCTTGGCTGACAGGTTCAGTGCAAATTCCCCCCCCCTCTTCACCACCTACAGGGCCTATTACCATTCCAGGGGATTGTGTAAGTCCAATTATTACTGATACATTGGTTAACAAGGCTCTATCTAAAGCTAAAAACAATGCCTCCATGGGACCAGATGGTGTCCCAGGCTGTGTCATACGCGAGCTCCAAAAGGAATTAACCCTGCATCTTAATACCCTGTTCAGTCTCAGCCTCTCCACAGGATATGTGCCCATAGAATGGCGCATGGCAACGGTGGTCCCGCTACACAAGGGTGGGGCCACAACTGACCCTGGGAACTACCGACCAGTAAGCCTGACCAGTCTGATCTGTAAGGCTATGGAGCTGGACCCCACACAGTTCGGCTTCATCAAGGGCAGATCATGCCTCCTGAACCTGGTGGATTTCTTTGAGACAGTTACTTAGGGTATAGATAAGGAAAGGAGGTACACACGGCTTACCTTGACCTTGCTAAAGCATTTGACACCATTCCCCATTCAGGTATTATTGATAAGCTCACCAGCCTGGGCATAAACCCTTACGTCACAAGATGGATCGCAAACTGGCTCCCAGACAGATCCCATAAAGTAAGAGTAGCAGGATCTATGTCTGAATCCAGACCAGTAACGAGTGGTGTGCCTCAGGGCTCTGTCCTGGGGCCCCTTCTGTTTGGCATATACTTCTCAGAAGTACAGGCAAGCATGGGCGGGCTGTGGCTGACTAAGTTTGCGGACGACTGCAAACTGGGTGCTATAATAGAGTCTCCGGCTGACATGGAGATCCTCCAGAAGGGCCTAAATGAGACTGATGCATGGTGTCAAAGCCATGGTCTCATGCTAAATGCAAAAAATGTGTAGTAATCACCTTTGGAAAAAACAGAGTACCCACAAACTACAACATAGGAGGTAATCCCCTGAAATCTGAAGAAGAAATAAGGGATCTAGGGACCCAAGTAGATAGTCAGCTTTCCTTTGATAACCATGTTGCCAAAGTGGTTAGAAAATCCTTCTATGTGACCCATCTGATCACAAAAGGGATCGCATCAAGATCTAAGGATGTAATGGTGCCCCTCTACTCTTACCTCATCAGACCCATTATTGAGTACAATGCACCAATTGGAATGTACCTGGCTAGACATCTCCAGCAGCTGGAGAGACCACAGAGGTACCTAACCAAGAGGATTACTGGCCTCAAACAGTTGCCCTATGCAGCATGATTGAAAAAGCTAAGACTGTTCTCTGTTGCATACCACTTTCTCAGAGGCAATCTCTGTCTAACGTACAGAGCCATGTCCAACCCAGAATTGTTGAACATGCTCCATCTTAGCAAAACCAAATCTACTCGAGCTACATGCTCTAGGGATGTAAACCTCAACACAACAATGAATAGAACATGCTGGAGGGATAGATTCCCTTCGCAGAAACTTCCCTTACAATGGAACAGGGTCCCGATCTACATAAGACAGAGCCCCTCACTATCACTCTTCAAGAGGAACCTTGATGAGTGGATGGGTAACAGAAAGTTCACACCGGGGATCACACCAACATCACTACTAGATAGGGGCCAAGGGTACTAGCTGCTAGTACAAGGGTCTAGGGAACTACTAAAGGGGTGGTGAATACCGCACAACGTGGATGGGCTAATATATGCCTTCGGGCAGATAGCCCAGTACCAACCTATGAACCTATGAACCTATAAAGTTGAAATACAAAAGAATCATAACAATGTGATGATAAGTATATTGCAATACTATGGACTCATTAGCATTAGGACAAAAACATAGTAAGCTATTTACGATATTTAAAACATTGACAAAATTACATTATTATACGGGCATGACAAGGGTTTCACATTTTACTTCTTCACATTTGATGCTTTTGGGATTAGGCATGTGTGCATCAACTGAATTCATTGTGTACATGTAAAAAAGTGCAGTAACACGCACATGCTATAAAACGTTGGAGTGAAATCCTGACTGTTTTACAGCTTTAGTCACACAGACACACACAATTATTTGGATCATTTAGTGGCTGGCAGTGCCATATGCTATATATACAAATTTGATGTCATTTGCAGTAGTGCATTATGAGTGTTTAAGTGGCACATTGTTAGAGACATAATAGTTATTACCAATTCCTGGCCCTACACAATCTTGAGGAGAAATTGTCTGAATGTCAGTAGCTCGCAGAAAAAAAAAAGATGAATGGCATAATGCCAAAAGCTTTTCTCTATAAGAAATAAATGCTTGTTCAATTTGTAATTGTGCAGTAGACAATTATTCACTTTTTTAGGTAGAATTCTTCCTTCTTCGAGTTGGTGTGACTGTGGAGTCACTATATGTACGTCGGGGGGTGCTGGAGGCTTGACCCAATCCAAAAAAAATCAAGAAAAAAAGGAGTTTTTTCCCCGATGGATTTTGGGCTTTCTTTTTCATTCTTTTGGAATGTCGACTTTCAGGAAAACAGCCTTTCATAGTAGAACCTCAATTCCTTTGTACAAGATAGGCATCTACCACATACCAAGTTAAGTAATTCATCAAAAACACACAAGGATTTTTTTAAGAGCCAAAGTCACTGTCTTCTATTTCAACAAGAGAGTAGTGCTTTCATCTAAAACAATGGACTTCTGCAGACAGTATGAATTTCATTTACTAGTGCTGCAGCAAAGCATAAATATTCTGTGGTTCATGCCCCTTTCAAAGTAATGTCAGGTATACTTACTTTATTTCTCTATGCCTCAAAAGGTACTTTTCCGTTATCGGGGCAACAGTTCTAATGAGCTGTTGGAAGGTTAGCACACGCGGTCGCACAGATCACTCTGCTGCCGCTGATGTGAGAACAGCCCTCAGTTTTTACTTGAAATTATGGACAAAAAAAGGAGTAAGGACATTTTTGCAGCTAGTGTATCCCATTTGCATTGTAAAAGAGAAAATCCCTTACTCTTACACGGCATCAGTGAAGGTAACCATTTTAGAGGGACATCAGCGAAAGGGGCATGCTTATCATACCCTACGAAAACACTGCGAAGGCTAGTATCGCCAAGAAGCACTGTATCTGATTCACACTAGCAAACTCCATCTCATGCGCACTTTTACAAGACTGACAGTGGAGCATACCAGTCAACATGCTTTCAGTGATGACAGCAGAACTGTATACGAGTGCACTTCTTTGAAGCGATTAAACATGCAATCACTGATGACAGCAGAACTAATTAACTGAAAAGCTGTACTGCTGTTAGTGATCTACTAATAAATTTTCACGTTCTCAAATATTAGCTTCAAAATGGTAATTCTAAAAGTACATTTACGGGGGAAAGTTTACATACATGTAGACATTTACTGGAATGTAGACATTCCAGTACAGTTTGGCAATACGCAAAAACGTAGTATTTATCTTTCACACTGCCCGCAAAAACACTGCCCGTGGGGGAGCACTGCCCACTCCTCCCTTATGGCAATGGTCTACAGTTGTGTATTGTTTTTAATGAAAAAAATATTGGACTAGTTAAACTGGTTTTATGAACGGTCAATACACAATATATTCTCTACTTATATAAAATCATTGCGACCTCATGCTAACCTTCTAACAGCTCATTACAGCTGTTGCCCCGATAATGGAAAAGTACCCCTCAAAATAATTGATTTGTTGTACCTAACATTTCAAATGTTTCTGTCTATATGCATTCTTATGAGCTCTATGCATATGGATGTTTTTGCCTGTATTTGAAATTGTTTAATGTATATTTGCTTCAATTTTCTGAATGTTTTGTGTAAAAAAAAAACAGTTGCATGCTTACTAGATTTGTAGCAGTAGAATGTAGAACGGACTTTCACTAGGGATGAATGATATTTTTTAACTAGTATGTGAGAATGGCAACATTTTCCCTCATGATTTTATCTACTGCAGTTTTGCAGTATACTTATAATGTCTTTTATGCTATACAGTATCCTTTTTGGGGTACTGTTATCGTGTATTTTATGGAGAAGGTGAAATCAGTTTGATTAATTACACTTGCATTCTGATTTCTCCAGTACTGGAATTTATGATATCTGCATTTCAGGTTCTGTTTTCTTAGATGAAAGTGTCCTCTGGGTGCAAGGAGAGCCAGTGGCAAATGGTACTCTTTGCAGCCATATGACATCTATAAGTTAATGGCACAACCAGAGTAAAATTTCAAACATTTTCATTTCCGCGCATCTGTACGGTTGATACAGCTGAAATGAAAATATCCAGTATTCTTACTCTTCTTATGTCACACTGCATATTGTGCAGTAGAGGAGAAGTCAGTAGTTTTAATCATTTACCCTGGATGCTCTCGCTTATGTATAATAAATGACATATACATTTTGCAGCTGCTTGAGTTGTTGTAACATGCAGTAAATATGAAGAAATGTGGATGTTCATCGTGCATACAGCTGCAGTCATAACAGATGGGTTATCCTGCCGTCATGCGGGTCCTCGGTAGGCCGAATTCCAAAGTCTAGGTCTGGCGTCGGTTGTCGTCGCTTCCTCCCTGACGTCAGTGTGCAGGGGTATAAAAGAGGCAGCCAATGCCATTTTCTTCAGTCTTTCTTGCCGGGCGGTGCCCGAAGCAGAAGCAGTTCGCAAGTGCCGGTCGGCTAGCTCCTGAGATTTATGAAAGTATTTCAGCCGAAGTCTTCTTGAAAGCTAAGTACCCCATTGGGGAAACTTTTCTTGCCTCAGACCGATGTCAGACAAAGTTAATAATTGAATTTCATGTGGGAAGCAAATACCGCATAAGGGTTTCCACTCTTACTGTATACCTTGCTTAGGCCCAGACCACGACATCTCAGCCTGCCGTTTTTGTGCTAGATTCAACAAACGCACTATTAAGTGTCGGACGGAGTTCGCCCTTCACTTTTTTGGCAAAAAATTTAATTATATTATGTCGTCGGATACTCCGACTCCAGTTTTGAGCAAAAAACGCAAAGATAAGGACCGGCATACGAGGTCCGCACCACCTACTGATACCACGCTAATGCCAACTACCTGTTCTCCGGTACTCAGCGAGGTGCCTACGCAGCCCCTGAGTACCGATGACAATGCATTACCGGTGTCTTCAGTACCCGAGGTTGCAGGCTCCTCGGCCCCCATTCCTACTACAGATACCGACACCACTCCTGGCGGAGAAACTCAGAATTTAGACAGGCCTGCCATTTCTCAAGGGGTCTTCAGGCCTTCCTCCTTTTCTATTAAAGCCTTCACTAAATCTAAAACAGCCATGAAAACCAAAAAACAGGTTCCTCAGACACCCTCTCAAGGCACCATGCCTAAAAAACAGATACTTAAAATGTCTGAGGATTTGATTACTCTTATCAGGGGTTATCAACCCCCCTCGGACAAAAGGCCCAGATTAGAGGAAGACTACCCTTCCTTAGATCAAGCTTCTATTAACTCAGAACTATCTGAGGACCAGGATTGTGCCTATTCTCCATTCGAAGACTCTGATGCAGAGGAGTCTATTCCCTCGGTCTCCCCCCCCTGAGGACTTCTCTTTTGGGGAAACCCTGCATACATTGAGGGAACACTTTCACTGGGAAGGCCAAGATTACTCAGATTCCAAGAAAAGTCTCAGGGAATTTCTTCTGCTCCCCCAGCATAGGCCTCCGGCTATCCCTCCTGTTTTAGATATATTGGATGATGTGTACACAGAGGCCAGCCTTAATCCTGATTCTTTGCCTCCAGCTCCTGTTAAACCAGACCGGTATTACTGGGTTCCTGATTCTCACCAGTTCCTATATAAAAGCCATACTGCTGACCCAGAAACTATTTCACAGGGTCCCAAGGGAATTAAGGCCTCTACTGCTAAAAACCCATTACCTTCAGAGAGAGATTCCAGATCTTTAGAAAGGTGGGGGAAAAAGGTGTACACCTCGGCCACTTTAACCATAAGGGCATTAAACTGTCAGTTCCATATGTTAAAGTATCAACAGTTTTTGATATCTCAGCTGAAAAACAAAATGACACAACCAGAACAACCAGATTTAAAAGAGTTGCAGGATTTGTTGCATGGTGCAGAGCAAGTGGGTAGACATAACTTGCAGTGTGGTTTTGATGCTTTAGAGGTCTCATGTAGAGCTGCTGTTAAGGGGTCTGTTATACGTAGGCATGCTTGGCTCAAAGAGCAAACCTTACCAGATCATGTCAAAGCTAAATTATTAGATGCACCTCTTCAAAAAGATGTATTGTTTGGTGTTAAAGCAGAGGAGGTGCTAAAGAAAATGGAGGAAAAAGCGAAATCAATGCAAACAGTGAAATATTTCCTGCAGGTACAGCCTCCATGTTTCAGCAGAAACTGGCCTTCAAAAAATTGGTCCTTTCCAGCCACGGACAGACCTCAAAGGGGCAGATACAGGCATCCAAGGGGTAGAGAGAAACCTCAAGGATCTTTCAGAGCCAGACAGTGGCAAGCACCAACCCCAAGAGGTGGAGAAGATAGATCACAGTCTTTTAGAAAACAGACACAATGACTTCCCCCTACACCTGCCAAGCAAAGCTTTAATGGCAGCACCTTTGGGCGGAAAACTGACATTATTCTCAAAAGATTGGCATATTGTTACAAAAGACAAATGGATTCTGGACATTATAGACAGAGGCTACAGGTTCCACTTTCACACCCTTCCAAAAAATGAGAGGCATTCCAAACCTGCCACAAAATCAAAGGGCAGAGGCACAAAAACAAATTTCAGCTCTCATGGACATGAAAGCAATTCAAGAGGTACCTGCAAAAGAACAAGGTCAAGGGTTTTATTCCAGACTATTCCTGGTACCAAGGAAAGACAAAGATTGGAGACCTATCTTAGACCTATCCATCCTAAACACATCTACAGGTGCCAAAATTCAAGATGCTCACATTACAGCAGCTTCTTCCCATGCTGGGCAAGGAGTCTTGGCTGGTAACATTGGACCTCAAGGAGGCATACCTGCATGTCCCTATCAGACAAGATTGCAGAAGATACCTCAGATTTCTTGCAGGTTCAACCCATTACCAATTCTCTGCATTGCCCTTTGGCTTATCTACTGCGCCCAGAGAGTTTACGAAATGCCTGGCATCAGTAATCTCCTTCTGCAGACTACAAGGGATACAAATCTACCCATATCTAGACGACTGCCTGATCCAAGCAGACAGCAAGGACATACTACTGCAGCACCTGGCGTTTGTAATAAAACTGTTGAACTTCCTGGGATACACAGTCAACAAAAAGAAATCAAAGCTAATACCCTCTCAACAAATAATTTTCCTGGGTGCCAACTTGGATACAACCACCCAGATGGCCTACCTCACGCCAGACAAGCAAGGGCAACTGTCTCAGTACTTCAGAAAAATGGCAACTTACACCAGGCTAACTGCAAGGAAAGTCCTGCAGGCTCTGGGATTCATGGCATCTTGCATCCTACTTATCCCATGTGAAAAGCTGCATATGAGGAAACTTCAATGGTACCTAAAAAACTTATGGTCTCAACACAGCCACAGCTTGGAAGAAATTATACCACTCATTCCATGCCTTCAAAAGGAATTTATGTGGTGGGCTCAAGCTTGCCAAAGAAACACAGGTCTTCCTTTCTGTGTACCTCAAGCAACTCAAATCATCACAACAGATGCCTCAGACTATGCCTGGGGAGCACACTTGACAAATCAGTGCATTCAGGGAAAATGGGCACGAAAAGAGAAGCTCCTTCACATCAACCAAAAGGAAATGCTAGCCGTACAAAAGGCTATTATGACCTTCAAAGACCTTCTGCATCCAGGCCAGCTATTGATAAGGACAGACAACACCACAGTGATGTGGTACATAAACAAACAGGGGGGAACTCATTCATACCCCCTGTGCAGGCAAGCCATGACCCTATGGAACACAGCACTGGAATTGAAAATTCAACTACAGGCACAATTCCTGCCAGGGAAGGAAAACACACTGGCAGACAACCTAAGCAGAAATATGACATATCCACATGAATGGAAGTTGCATCCTCAAATTTTCACAAAGATAACTCAGGCATGGGGACAGCCAGACATAGATCTCTTTGCTACCCACAGAAATTGCCAGTTAAAAAAATTTTGTTCAAGGACCTATCATCCACAGGCCTGGAAAGTGGACGCATTTTCCTTCAATTGGGCAACATTGACAGTCTATGCCTTCCCGCCTCTTCCTCTGCTGCCCAAAGTTCTATTAAAAGCCAGAGCAGAGAGGCCGCAAATGATTCTTATTGCTCCAGACTGGCCAAGGCAACACTGGTATCTGCTCCTGAAGAGCCTGACACATTCCTCACCATGGATCCTACCTCTAGTCCCTCTTCTGTTGTCCCAGCACAACTACAAAACTCTTCACAGCCATCTCAAAACTCTAAATCTAGCTGCATGGAGAATTCCTTGATTTCCCAACAGTTTCTCCTCTCCAAGGAGGTGCAGGATGTCATCTTGGAGGCCAGAAGACCTTCTACTAGAAAGGCCTTCTCCGCCAAATGGAAACAATTTTGTGCCTGGAATCAAAAGAAGGGACAGAATCCTTGGGTAATAAATATACCTCAAATTTTACAGTACCTAGCTGAGATGTTAAACAATGGACTTTCCTTCTCCTCCATCAAGTTCCACGCTTCAGCCATTTCTGCACAATACAACACAGATCCTCCTTTATTCTCTCATCCTCTCTTAAGGCAGTTCCTCAGAGGGGCAAAGAATATAAAACCCCCAAGGAAATTACCAGTCCCTGCTTGGGACCTCAACTTTGTATTGGAAAAGCTGACCCTTCCTCCCTTTGAGCCAGCTTCTTCATCAAAGTTACAGTACTTGTCATGGAAAACAGCCTTTCTTCTGGCTATCACCTCAGCTTGCAGGGTTTCGGAGCTACAGGCCCTCATGGCTGTGCAACCATTCATCATTTTCCATCAGGACAGAGTTTCCTTACAAACCAACCCTACCTTTATGCCAAAGGTAGTATCCAGTGTAGCTTTGAATCAGACTATCCACTTACCTACCTTTTATCCTAATCCACAAAACAAAGGGGAAAGACTACTACATTACTTGGACATTCACAGACAACTTCGTTATTATTTGGACAGGACAAAGCCATTCAGGAAATCTGAGCAACTCTTTGTGTCCTATGCTGCAGGTGCTCAAGGAAAGGCTATTTCCAAACAGACAATTTCAAAATGGATAGCCCACTGCATACGCTTTTATTACAAATTTCATGGAAAAACTGTGCCTGCATGCATCAGATCCCACTCCACCAGAGCCACAGCTACCTCTGCAGCCTTCCTCAGGGGGGTCCCTACCAAGGATATTTTGGAAGCAGCCACCTGGAGTTCAGTGCACACTTTCTCCAAGCACTATCACCTCCCACTATACTCTAAATCTAGAGCAGGCTTTGCCACAGCAGTCCTGCAGGGCATCCTATCCCCTCCTAGTTCCACTTAGTGCCTACCACCCTTGCTTGCTTTGGGATTCTACCCATCTGTTATGACTGCAGCTGTATGCACGATGAACATAGTACAGTTTTGTACCTACCATAAATGTAGATGTTCGAGTGCTCATACAGCTGCAGTCCAGGTTTCCCTCCCTCCAACCCCTCTTAGGACAGGCCTTATGATAAACCCTTTTCATATAACCTTTTGGGGTACTCTTTTATGGTGTATTTGCTTGCAACTACTGTTTTTGATTTATCAACATTGCATTTTTGCATAGCATTATGTTTGCCTTCCTTCTGGGGGCACCTGACATCTGGGGCAAGAAAAACTGAAGAAAATGGCGTCGGCTGCCTCTTTTATACCCCTGCCGCACTGACGTCAGGGAGGAAGTGACGACAACCGACGCCGGACCTAGACTTTGGAATTCGGCCGACCGAGGACCCGCCTGACGGCAGGATAACCCATCTGTTATGACTGCAGCTGTATGAGCACTCGAACATCTACATTTATGGTAGGTACAAAACTGTACTTTAGCAGTAGTCACAAGCACTAGATATTTTTGTTTACCTTTGAAATGGTAGAGCCTTGCAACAAATTTTACAGCAGAGGATGTACTGATGCAACCACTCACATAAGTGCATGTATATGCATTTGTATTTCATATATATGTGCACGTTAATATTTTTATTTTATTTTTATTTTATTTTATTTTACATTTTACTGGGAATGTCCAACTGGGCCAATGGCTCATTTTCATTGGTGGCCCAGGGAGAAAAGCTTCATAAAACAGAATTTACAGAAATGAAATAATGTTTAACAGTAATCAAAATAAAACACTTTAACAAGAATTTATGTGACAAAGGAGATATAACAGATTACATAAGGCAGAGTACAATTCAGAATAGATAATGCATAGAATACAATTAAGTATAAGAATAGGTTCATAGGTAAGTACTAGGCTATTGGCCCTAGGGCTTGTATAAGCCTAGCCAAATGGTACCCTGGCTTTCACTACCCAAGAAAATTATTTTTCTGTGCCCCTGTCGAGCAGAGCCACAGAAGTGATCCCCCGGGATGAATTTCCTATCTCCCATCCAATCAAGATTTTTCTTGAAGAGTGCTAATGAGGAGCTTTGTTTGATATAGATAGGTAGTTTGTTCCAGAGTATGGGAAGTCTGTGGAACAGGAATCTATCCCTCCAGCATGTTCTGTTTATTGTGGTGACAAGGTTTAGGTCCCTAGAGCGTGTAGCTCAGAAGGATTGGGATTTCTTTAAGTGGAGCATGTCCAACAGCTCTGGGTTTGACATAGCTTTGTATGTTAGGCAGAGATCGCCTCTGAGTAGGCAATATGCGACGGAGTAAAGCTGGAGTTTTTAGAGACGGTCTGCGTAGGGCATCTGTTTGAGGCTGGTAATCCTCTTTGTGAGGTATTTCTTTGACTTTTCCAGTTGTTGTAGATGTCTTGTGAGGTACATACCAAAAGGGGCATTGTGCTGTATAATTGGTCTAATGAGTGATGAGTAGAGGGGAACAATGATCTCTTTTTTTCCTGGATGAGAAACCTTTTGTGATGAGGTGTGCCACATAGAAGAATTTTCTGACAACTGTGGAGATGTGATTATCAAAGGCAAGATTACTGTCCACCTGTGTCCAAGGTCTCTTATCACACTTTCGGTGTTAAGTAGACTACCACCTATGTGGTAGTTCATTTACCAAAAGGGATGACAATGCACTTTTTGGCATTGAGCTTGAGGCCATGGCTTTTTAATAAAGCTTAAAAATGAAATAGTAGCAAGAACTATAGGTGTGAGGAAAGAGAGTTAAATGATGTGAGTGACAGGGAAGTAAAGAGATGGATTGAAGGTGGTCCAGGGTAAGTAAAAGTATAGGGGTGAAACTGAACAGAGTTAGATAGAGAGTCACAGTAATAAGTGTTAGAGGTAGAGAGTCATATTTCAACCTGGTTTGGTACAGGAGCAAAAACAGTTGTTGGTCAGGTGTTCCTTTAGTAGTAGTTTGAATATGGAATTGTTGGAAGTATTTAGTGTTGCTTGTGGTAAGGAATTCCATAATTTAGATATGACATGATATGAATCTGTATGTCTATAAAGCTGTAAAGCAGTTTGTATTGTTGGCCATAAACTGTGTTAATATGACTTATTCATGTGGAGGTGATCCTGTAGATAAGTAAACTAGTATAAGAACTTCTTTGTTCTAACAGGCTGAATCAGTTATGTGCAGATTAGAATATAATTAATAATTTGTTTTTCTTTTAGGGCCAGAGGGCTGCAATATCTTTATCTATCATCTCCCCCAGGAGTTCACTGACTCAGAAATACTGCAGATGTTCCTGCCCTTTGGAAATGTCATCTCTGCCAAAGTGTTCGTTGACAGGGCAACCAATCAAAGCAAATGTTTCGGTAAGTGCGTATCAACCAGACTGATGCATCTTGATGTTAGTGGCAGAAGCTGATGTATAACCAGCAGACATGCCTTTTATTTGTGCAGTTTTGGCAGTACAATAAAAAAAATGATGTAGCCCAAAAGAATAGGGGGATTTGTTTTAATTAGATTTAACATTCTGAAAATGTATATTTAATGCTTCAAATGTTTTATTTTGATAGCTGTCAAACTCTTTCAATACCGTGAGACCAATTCTTTGTGTCATTTTTTTGTTTTGCTAGTATCAGAATTGCTCACCTGCAAGGTCTTTCCATGGGATGCAAACATTTCCTTAATCTGCTTTGTCTGTAAACTCCTTTTCATCTCCTCCTAACTAGCAGGTGTGAACAAATTGTGTGAATTATTTCTGCTAGGTTACTTCAGTTGAATTGACTTAAACCTTTAGCTATGAAACACAGCAGAAGTGACTGGGTGCATTGTACTTCTTGGACAAAACTAGCACTGACACTGATTGAATGGTGGTAAAACAGTAAATATTCCATTGTTTCAGAAACTGCTACAAAGATAAAGCTTCTTCATATGTACTGTTTATGCAGGTGTTTTCTTTTCCCTTCAAGTTTTTCTGTCAGAACCCTTACTTTTCTTAAACCATAAATTTTAAATAAGCTCTGCAAAGAATCCATCATCATTAAAATATTCAAGTATGGTTGATTGGTTACAATTAAGTTAAGCAACCTATAAATGTTAGCATTTAGTGTGCATTTTGTTTAATCATACTTCACCGCCATTGTTAATCAGGTAAGACCACTGGGAGCAACTGTCACTTTTCAGAGGCGACCTGGGAGCACTGTCTGATTGTTACTTGCTCTAAGTCACGCAGTGTGGAAATGAAGGTGAAAGAAATCAAGCCCTGCACACTGGGCATAGAAATCTGCTCATTAAAGCTCCGAGCTTTAATTCTCTATTCTCAGTGCTAGACAGTTGCGTTTACATAATATATGTATGTTTGTATACATTACTCAAGCATCTCAGCTGCTGTAGGATGTCTGTCTAGTCTGTTTCAGATCTATGTTGGCTTCTGGTTCTGGAAAGGTGATGAGGCAAAGAGAATGCACTTCCGTCTTACCACACATTATACAAACAAGCAGCAAAATATATACAGATACATATATATATATATATATATATATATATATATATATATATATATATATGTATGTATATATGTATATATATGTATGTGTGTGTGTGTGTGTGTGTGTTTTAATTAAAAGGACTATTTGCTTTATCTTGTACATAGATGGCTGCTACAAACATGCTGTTATTCTTTTTTATCTAAGTTTGATTTGTAATATTCAAGGAAGTATATACTATGTTACACTTGCTTGTCTTCAGATTATCACCAGGAAGGAGTTACTTGTAAACCTACAAATACCTACCAAATATAATGAATAATGTTTCAAAAATTATTTAGGTCAATCAATATTTGCAGACAGTTTAGTAAATGTCTGCCCCACCCCAATAACCTTCAACAGCCTGTTATTCCAGATAGATTTGAAGGCCTTTATTATTCAACCAAAAATGTCAATCTGTGGAAGAATATGCCATGTGTCCACTGCTCTTACTGAACAGAAAATTCCTGTAGTCGGTCATATTTTATACTTAGTACACTTCAATATTGTGAATGTCTTTTCTTGGTAGAATAGTAACCTGTCTAAACTACAACAACCTTACATGCCAATGCAGTCATGCAGGTGTCCATGTTAGCCTTCAGGGGTGGAGTTAGGACCATTCTAACTGAAAACCCAATGGCTGCATGCATGATGCATCTGTAGCCAGCTTTAACCCAAGGGGATGAAGGAGAAAGAATCAATATGAACCTTGAAAGTCAGCAGACAGTGGGGAGAAGAAAAAAAATCGATGCACAAAACTGCTTGAAAATAGTAGCAGCAATACTGGGATGTCTAGGAATAAGCTATATTTAACTATAGCTTAGAAATATTGCATCTTTAACAGAAATGTTAGTATTCACTTGTATGTTAACAGTTTAATTTTTGGTTAAACATTTTTATGTGGGTTTTAGAAATAGATTGGTGCATTTAGGAAGAATTACCATTTTAAAGGAAGTTCTGTGTATAGTTGCAAGGAATTATTTTTGAATGATTTAGTTTAAGACTGTGTGTGTGTGTGTGTGTGTGTGTGTGTGTGTGTGTGTGTGTGTGTGTGTGTGTGTGTGTGTGTGTGTGTGTGTGTGTGTGTGTCTGAGAGAGACCATCTCTCTCTCTCTCTCTGTGTATATATATATATATATATATATATATATATATATATATATATATATATATATATATATACATACAGATATGTATATATAAACAATAAGAGCATCAAAGAGTTAGAAACAGAAGAACAAATCTCAAAAAAGTTATATGTGCACATAGTAGAAAATTTGTAAACTGATTCACAGAATGGTTAAGATAATCCTGTATTTAAGTGCCAGAGTTTTGGGTTTCTACCCATTTGTATATGATTATACCTTGGGAATTGGTGGTGAGTTAGTAAAGATAGATTAAAATAGGCTACATTCTGGGTCATAAAAAGGAGGAAATAGACTTTAATATTGTACCAGTTATCGAGAAGAATAGTAACCATGGGTTGACTCACACAGATTACCTGCTCTAAGAGTTTAACATGTCTCTGTTGCCTTGCTTTTTCAGGTTGTCTAAATTCCATTAAAACTGTATCTATCATTCTGTGAGTAGTAAAAGAGATTACAAAGTCATAGCAATGGGCATGTTTTAAAGCATGAAGTTTTCATGTTTTTTTTTTTTAATTTGATGAGTGTAATGAGAGAGTTAAGAAACAAATAACCAGAGAGATATGTGGTAGAATAAAATAATCGTAGTTCCTTAAAAAATCAAATCAAATTATCTTATGCTCACTTCTTTCATGCTAAAAATCACCAAAATGTACCATTTAGATTCCAGAACTCATACCCATTGCTCATACTGCTGAGCCCTATCCTTCCAGTAATAAGGTATTATGTGCATATTTATGTTTTCTAAATCCATGATGCCCCCTGAGACAGACAACAGATATTGCAGTGCTCAAATCCCCATCTATGCCTGTCAAATATGTACGCATGTATGTACGAGTGTGATTATCCTTAAGAGCTTACCAAAAATATGTACTCCTGCTTTGATTATGACCAGTGCTTGTCACAACAACATGAAATGTACACTGTCAGTTCCAGAACATGGTTGTAATCACTGACTCCTCAGGATTTCATTCACCTCAGTATGAGTTCAGTCAATTCCAGTGATAATTTACCAACAGTACCGGAGATGTTACCTAATCATTTTTAATTCACATACGCACACAGTATTTTCTATGAGAAGCTACTGAAAACTCGCCATTGATGGTGTCCCTTTACTGCATTCAGAGTATGTTAACAGTCAGACTTCTAATCTGATGTCAAGCTCTCGGATACTGATCACTCTTAATAAATCAACTAACAGTATGTTATAATAGCTGATGGCCAACAGTCACAGAGAGAAAGAAAAGGACAGCCGTAACTCTGATGAAGATCACTTCTAGATGGTTAGAGACTTTACCAAGCCCACATAATAGTCCCCGAAAACCAAAAAGTATAGCAGGAGAACTAATGCTTTACACTCCAGAGAGGCTGGACATTTTTAAATACAAACAGAATGGGTCTTTGCTTTTGAAATAAGCTGCAGAATTTTTAAACAGTTTTGTCGCATGATATAATACAGTGTCTGAAGGAAGTACTGAATAAACAACGTAACAGTTTTGTGATACATAATTAAAAGAAAACAAATCTAAATTCTAGATCTCTAATGAACTACAACATATGTCATCCAACATCCTTAGAGGATGTTAAATGAAACACTCTGCAGTATATATTGTGAAAAAATTTAACAGCAACACCAGAGAATTGTGCATTTAATCATGAACATGTGAATATGCATGCAAAAGAAGGTCTTCAGTTGTTTGGGGCTCTCATCCTTAGAACAAGATGTGGAAATAGACTAGACAGTTGCAGTACAGGGACTGAATTTAGAATAACATTCTTACATAGGTATCAGCAATAATTTGGTGCTGATGATGGATGGTGCAAAAGTGCAGTAGCAATTATTAAAGCATTTTTTCACCTTCAGTGATCAATTAACAAGACCTTCCTTTTACACATTAACTTTTATGATAGTTCTTTATTTGAATTCAAAATGAATGAAGCAGTTCTATGCCCACCTGCTCTGGGGGAAGGCTGTGGTTGTAGGCATGACACCTGGCAGTTTTCTAAAGCTTATATGTGTTGTTAGGCGACGTCTGCCTTTGGAATTCTCATCAACACTAAAAGGAGGGAAAGATCTCTGCTGAATGATGGGAATATGAAATTGTCATCATCAAACCAGTTAATGCATTTTTCTTCAGCTACTTGCCCTTGCTGTATCCCTAATAAACAAAATGGCTGCAGAAGGGTGGTCTCTAACTAAAAAAAAAACACAGTAAGAAAAAGTAGATTTTATTAATAAAGTTCTTAACCTGAATTTAAGCTACTTGTTAGATAACCAAACCTCCCTCCCTTATAAGTTTTTATAAACCTTAGACTTCTCATAGAGCAAAGCTTTCAAAGCTAGAAACTTTTTCTTTGGTAGACTATAAAGTCTCTTAGTGGGGGTGTTCATAGGTTTATAGGGTGGTACTAGGCTATCAGCCCTAGGGCCTGTACAAGCCTAGCCATAACAATTCCCTGGATATTTCTTCCCACAATATTTACTTTCCTGGACCCCTGTCTAGCAGGGTGACTAACGTGATCCCCGGGGTGAATTTCTTATCTCCCATCCAATCATCAAGGTTCCTTTTGAAGAGGGCCTAGGAGGTGCTCTGCTTGACATGTATGGGCAGTCTATTCCAGAGTATAAGGAATCTCTGTGTCAGGAACCTATCCCTCCAGCATGTTTTTTCATTGTGATGACAAGGTTTAGATCCCTGGAGCGTGTGGCTCTGAGGGATTGGGATTTATTTAAGTGGAGCATGTCCAACAGCTCAGGGTTTGACATGGACTTGTATGTTAAGCAGAGATAGCCTCTGAGTAGACGATATGCCACAGAGTATAGCTGGAGTTTTTTTAGATGGTTAGCATAGGGCATCTGCTTTAGGCCTGTGATTCTTTTAGTGAGGTATTTCTGTTTGAAGGTTGCCAATGTCTTTGTTTATAAGTTCCATGATAATGCATTCCATGCCTTTGCAGATCAGGCTCGTCAGACTGATGGGATGGTAGTTCCCGGGATCCTAGGTGGATCCTGCCTTGTGGAGTGGGATAACTGTAGCTGTATGCCAGTCAGTGGGCACGAAGCCTGAGGTGAGGCTATGATTAAACATGACAGGTGAGGTGCCAGTTCATTTTGTAGTTCATGTAGTACATAGCCCGGGGTGTCATCTGGTCCCGTGGATGCTGTATTCTTAGCTTTGGACAGTACAGTTTCTACCTGTGTGGCCATGATTACTGGAATTTGGCAATCTTTTGGTATTGAGATGGGCCCTTTAGGGGTTGAGGGGGGGTGAGGTTGGCACTAAATCGATCTGCCAGGATACTGGCAATATCCTTGAGATCAGTATATTTAATGCCATTCTGTTGTAGCTCAGAGCATATCTGATCATTGCCATTTAGATTCTTGACATAACTATAGAATGCCTTGTGGTTGTCTTTGGAATCTTTGGCAATTTTATTCTCATAACTAGCTTTGGAGGATTTTATGAAGGATCTCAGCTTCTTACTGAGGCTGGTAAGGCAGTTTTTTGCATCCTGGGATTTTCCTCTTTTCTACAACAGTTTCTTTCTTCTGTTGTATAGTTTGTTTATGGCAGGGGACCACCAGATTAGCTTCCTTTTTTTGGAGGAGAGCATCTTGGTTCTATTTGGTATGGCACAATTCATGCACGAGTGGATGTGCTCCTACAGTGCCTTAGTGTAAGATTCAGCAGTCGAACTTTTTCAGTTCCTGTCTGCATGGGTGTCATGAAGTTTGTCCCTTCTGACTTGAGTAGCATGAAGTTGGCTTTGGAATAGTTTTTTACGGAAGTTTCCTTACTGGGGGGTGGGGGTGGGATGTGGATGTCAAGGGTGATTTGCTTATGGTCAGACCTGACTAATGAGGGGGTGACCACTGGTGTGGAGCATCTATCGCCCATGTCGGTAATGACCAGGTCTAGGATATTGGAGCCCCTGATGGAACAATGGATTAGTTGATCCAGGGTGTTGGAATTTATGAATTCCAAAAACCATTGGGAAAAGGTGTTGGTACCCAAGTAGTTTTCCCAGTTAATGGCAGGGTAGTTGAAATCACCCAGTATTAGGATGTTTGGTTGTATCTTAATATTTTCCAGTATGTTTAGAAAGGTGTAGTGAGAATCTTGGGATGTGATGGGGGATCTGTAGCAAGCTACAATTTGGATTGCAGTCTTACCTAGTATTAGTTGCACCTGGAGAATTTCAGATGCATTGTGTTGGGCAACTAGCCTGGAGGTGTGAATATCCTTGGTGAATATGGACACTCCTCCACCTTTAGTGTTTCGGTCTTGGTTTTGTGGCCGAAAAGTGTGGTAAGAGTTGTAGCCTGGTATTGCAGGGGTGCTCTTTGGAGACTTGAACCAAGTCTCAGTTACTGCACAGATATCGATGTTCTCCATTTTTAGGAGTGCCTCGAGAGAGTGCATTTTGAGGTTTAGACTTCTAGCATTGAGTAGCATTACCTTCAGATTTTGCATGCTTGTATCTGTTACGGTGGTGGTTTTATCCTTTGAACCTTGCCTAAAAAGGCACAATAGGGGTGGCAAGAGCTTTAGCCAGTAACCTGAATCCCAGGGGTGACAGGTGCAGACCATCTCTGGCAAAGCATCATGGTTTGTCGATCATGTCTTCCCAGGCAGACAGATACTGGATCCCCTTTGAATGACACCAGAAGCTTAGCCAATTGTTGAAGTCAATCATTTTTGTCCTTATACTGTGGTATCATTCTGGGCGAAGGCAGAATGCTACTCAGGGCTAGGGTCATATTTGCCTGGGCCACATGATCCAAGAGCTCTTCCATGTCTCTTTTCATGTAGTCCAGGGAGATACGTCTCAAGTCATTCACTCCAGCATGGACAATGACAGAGTCGTATTTGTACTTGTTGTGGAGTGACTTGAGTGCAGGCGTTATGTGGTGGATCCTGGCACTTGACAGGCAGCTGACTGTAATTTTCTCTTTGTTCAGCCTGGTGAGTGGGACATCAGTGTGCCTGACTATAGAGTCATCTATGACTAAAGTGTTGGGTACATTGTCTTGCCATAGGGGCTGTTGTTGGGTGGCACACTGGTGTTGTGAGCTATGTTTCACTTTGGTTGTGACTGGTGTTTGTTTGCGTTTCAGCTTTGGAGGTCATTGTTGCTTGGGCAGGTTAATGTTAAGGGCCTCCACATATGTAGGTTTAGTGTTGCTATGTGTGGGTGTTGATGGTGTGGGTTTTGAAGGGCTATGTGTTACTTGAGGTGTAGTGCAGGTGTTAACCTTTTCCTCTTGACTGTCTAGCACAATCTTGGCTGGAGAAAGCTTTGCTTCCAGTTTGGCTATGTAAGTGCATCTCCCGCAGGTTGTAATGTTGAGTGGTAAGAGGAGAGGGTTGTCTGTGTACATGAGGCAGTTGCTTCATTGCCCCAGTATGCCCAGATTCACCAGGTGGACAGGAGAAATCACTGGAAGCTGACCCTTGGACATGCCTGTTTATGTGCTTTTTTGTAAAGTACAAGAGCTGTTTTCCCTTACCTTAGCAAGGTACTTTGCAATTATAGGCTGTTTAGTGCCTACAATTAATTTCTCCTTACTAACAAGGAGAGTTGAGTGCTTGTATCAGTTTAAGGCTTCCTAGTGCTTTCCAGCAGCTTCTAGAGCAAGTGTTAGTCACAGGGGTTCAGATTTTAGTGCTACTACTGAGAAACCAGCTAGTTCTAAGGGAAAATTTGAAGAGCAGACTTTCTGGCACCTGGAATAGTTTAACCGTGGCCCCGCAGTGCTGCACGATACGAAAAATGTGCAAACGCACGCATTTTTAAGCCAGAAAGTTAAAAGGGATAGACATCAGCCCAAATTGGCTAAAATTACAATTTCAGAGCTGGAAACCACTCCTCTAGTGTTAGACAGGCAGTACAATGCTCACCACTCCCACTGGTAAGCAGTAGGACTTCCCTCTACCACAGCAAGGTCTGGATAGCTCTGAACATGGAAAATAAAGTCCTGAAACCAGCAAAGCATGGGATCTGGACTATACTAGCTAGGAAAGGCAGGAAATGAAAAAAAATAAGATATTTTTTTTTTTTGGTTAAAACAGGCTAAACAATGCAATAATAAACTAAATATTTATATTTTTATTAGTTTATGGTTTGATTTTATAATATCTGCAGAACTATTGTGGAATGCATTATGATGCTTGTTTGCATGTAACATATGCTGTAAAAATTTGTTTTGCTTTGCACTGTATTACTTTTCTCTGTTTCAGGGTTTGTGAGCTTTGACAATCCAGCAAGTGCTCAAGCAGCAATTCAGGCCATGAACGGATTTCAGATTGGGATGAAGAGACTGAAAGTTCAGCTGAAACGACCAAAAGATGCAAATAGGCCCTACTGATGGAACCAGGTCAGTACACATTCAGTTCTCACCCAACCATGGGTTACTGTCTAAAGTAAGTCTTATCACACCAGCTATCCAGGATTGATGATCCATGATCAGTCTCTGCAATATGCTGCTGTTGTCAGTTAAGGGACTACAGTACAAACAGATTCACAAGCAGTTTGTGGATTAAACAATCCAAAAACTCCTTCTCACAAATTCATGAACCTAAACGCATGCACGAATATGCACACACACACACACACACACACACACACACACACACACACACACACACACACACAGTGTTTATTGCAGACTTTACAGATGTCCTTTTAACAAGTGACTAATAACTTTGTCAATATCAATCCATATGCTGCAGCTCTTTAGGACAACACTGGATCAGAAGGCTACAGCTGTACATAATAAAATGGGCTGACTACTGCATCTTCCACTGGAAAACAACAATGTGGAATAATAACTTCTCAAAAATGGCAAGTCATTCAATTGATTTCAGTGTTTTCTGTTACTGCCTTGTGCAAACCTTTTGTTGACAACCTGCCTACTAGCATAGGAGCCTACATGCTGTCAACTTGTGCAATGGATCAGATAAAAAAAATCCGTGAATATTTGACTTTTTGTCTTGAAGTGTGGACCTTAAACATGAGGAAACATTTTGTCATTCTGGCCCTAATACTTTGAAACTCTCTTCTGAAACTTAATCAAATTTTAGCTTTGCATGCAACTTCAGGAAGAGGATGATATCTTCTTTCACTGAAAACAAACATGCTAGTATCACACAGCTCCAGTGAAAGATGTGATGTTAAGATATTTGAATTCTGTAGAACAGCTAGTGTACAAGTTTTAGTGAGCATTGATTCATCTGTGTTGGAGCTTTTTGGGTCTATGGTCTGCTGCTGTAAAATGTCATTCCTGATATTTAGTTCTTATTTATTCCAGGTTACTCCTGCAAAGGGACTTCTTATCTTCACAGGGTAGTATGTGTAGTAAAATGAAGCATACTTAATGAGTATGCAATTTTAGTAAACGTTGCTACCTTTTGCTTAGGGTTCACGTTAGTATCATTTCAAAAATAATTCTGTGGCTTATTACAGCTATTTAAGGAAGATCGTAGATGCTACAAATCTCCTATAACACATTATACAGTAAATGCTAGTGCTTTGAGGCTGCAGTGTACAACACAGGAGTTTAATGAAATCATATGGTTATGAAACTGAAACTATCTCAAAAGTATATCAAAAGATTGTAAAACTGTGAACTAAAAAGCATGAAGCACTGAAGTCTGAGCATGAAATTCTTAAAGAATTCCTGAAAGTGAAGGGCAAGGCCATGCTTAGTAAATCCACAGAATGGATGCACTGAAGTACTGAGTTACGCTGACTAATCTGACACTTCAGATGTGATTCCCAGATATGGTACATTATGCAGATAATTTATACACCATCTGGTTGTTATGACATAGTATACCTTGCATAAACTGGCATAACCATGCTCTCAGTAAGCACACTACAACTCCAGGGAGGTGGGGTCAAGTATTGTAGCAGACCCAGAGACACTGCTGTGCTCTTCCTGCATTCCGATCCACCAGTGAAGAATAGATTATAGTACAAAGTAGGACAGAGGACATTGACTCACCAGATCACATTGCTTGGCTGTGTGATAAAATTGGGTATATATCATGTTATTGAACTTTTAAAAGTTCTAGCGCTATGTGGTCGAACCCATATGTTCGAACTTTTAAACATTTGAACATTTTAACGAGATCTCCATTCAGGAATGGAAAGGTTTCCCTTTCCTGCACTGTAGTGCGGTCTCGGGGTTGGTATATTTGAAGAGCGGGAGGGCAGCCCCCCCCCCATGACAGGGGTGCAGGGGTGCTTGCCTCCCTGCTTACAACCGTTAGGTAGGTTTTTTTCTGTTTTTTATTTTTTTTTTTTTGTTTTCGAAATTTTAAAAGTTTGAACATATGTGTTTGACCATATGGCGTTTGAACTTTTAAAGTTTCAATAACATAATATGAACCCAGAAAATTATGTGGTGCAGCTGGACCCAGCACTACACTATCCCTCTTCAAGCTTCACAATACAAATTAAATATTGCATAATGGATGCTATACTATGTTTCAAGACTAAAACTAATCCTTGTCCTTTAAGTCTGAAATGTGCCATGTTGTAGTGTAGGTCTCAGGACATTTTTGAATTGCATTGTTCTACTGTCAGTACCATTTATTAAGACAAATATGCATAAGATACTAATTTAATGAATTCCACACAACACGCTGTCACATGAAGTCAAAAAGTATTTTTTTCCTTGTAGCATCATGTAAGTAGCTGTGTTCTCCAGCCCACAAAATATTTGCAACCCCTCAAGTGACAGCATGATGTAAAAGCAAATGTGTGAAGAGTATGACTGTGTTATGATGCTCACAGATAACAGTATTCCCAGTTCTGTGGATATAACATAACTGCAGATTTAAAATAAGTGTAATTATAGTTTTCATCATTAGATGAGCCAAAGGTAACCATTTGGGCATAAACCTCCATCAGACATTTGCTTTTGTTTCCCCTTCCCCTCTTCATATAGGTTTGGAAGGAGCTTTTGAACATACTGAGTTGTATCCGCTTAGAATTCTGAGGTCTGAGTGTTGAAGACATTAGGATACCAAGGAGGCTTAGTTATAACAATAATTTGGGGCCACTGAGGTATGTTATGTGAGATAGTCAGATGGCACATAAAGCCTACAATAATTCCTTTTAGGCTGAACATGGCAAAATGGGATACCTCCCTTTGCCTTTTCAATACTGTAGTCAGCAACTGGCTCATTTATGTCTGTATGACTGTGCTGTAGTCCGTGAGGATAAATTTAGGATGACCAATGCCTTAAGTAACAATTCTTACTCTTTACACTCTTCCCTGGGAATGCATGTTGCATTTAATCTGTTTGAAGAGAAAGACTTAGCTCAGAGAATCCTGATGAGGTAACATGAAGGGATCTGAATGAGTGCTATTAATAAAACTAACACATGGTTTTGGTCTAATAGCTGCATAATGGCAGAACTGAAAATCCTATTCTTTGGTTCTTCGGTAGTGCCAGGCTCACTTCTGTCCCATAGATCAATACTTTTAGTTTCGTACTAGGCTATCAGCCCTAGGGCCTATACAAACCTAGCTATAACAATTCCCTGGCTATTTCTTCCCACACTATTTACTTCCTGGACCCCTGTCAAATAAACAGCCTCAAACCCAGGATGCTGCACACCATAGCCAAAGTGATTTACCACTAAGCCAGGTCAGATATAATTCAGATTTGTGTTCCTTTTAAGTTCAAGATATAAAAATAACGTGAAACATACTGAGTTTGTAGACATGCCCTTTGTTGGCAGTGAAAAGCATAAACCATTTATTTAGGTATATGTTGTAATAACTGTTTAGTGATGGTATTTCTCTGTAAGCATCTGTGAGTTTGCATATTTCCATAACTGCTTTCTTGCATTTCCCAGACAAGACCAGTCTTTCTGAATCAGAAAATGACAAGTGCACCATTCAGTGCTTCAACACTGTTTTAGCACCCACCCCTAACATACATACACCAAGTTGCACAGGAATATGCAACTTAAACAAGGTGTGCACATAAGAAACATAACATTATGCTGTTTTAATAAAGGCATGCACAATATTTCACAAACTTGTATAAAAACTAAAATCTCACTCTATAACTGTAGTTAATGTTTTTTTTTGTCTTATATACTGCCATTTATCAATATATTTTGGAAATGAGTTGTGCCAAACTTACATTCCTCTTAATGTTATGTAATTAAAAATATACATACAAAACCAACAGGGATACTACAATGGTGTGACAGTATGCCAAACATGAGTCTCAAGGCACTCATGCAACATCAGCAACTCTGTAGAAAAATGTTTAGAGTAATATGAAATGTAAATAAGCATTGATAAAATAAATTAGTATGTGTTTATAACATGTATTTATTTCTAGCTGTAGCAGTGCTTTTAAAACATAAACTTCAAAAAACCTTTTAAGAACCTAATCAGCATAAGAATGATTTGCCCATTTCATATGTCATAGTCCCTGAGCTGCAGACATAACTGACATAACTCTGGAATTCTTCCTGAAGTTAGAATATATTGATTTGAAGTGTCGATAATTATAAGAAAAAAGAGATGGACTTTCATCTTTCCATCAAACCCTGAAATTAGGTTATTTTTTTAAATGTAATAGTCTTAACTTTTTAAAAATTCAACATATTAGGTATCAGAAGTTGTAAAAAAGCAAGTAGATGATACTGGGGTTTTCATTCAGCATACTGACAATGTGTCCAGTAAAAGTTATGTTTTTGAAACAAAGCTAGAGATTCCATTTTTAAGCTTCCTGCTATAAAGTAACAATGGTTGACCACCAGGCTTATTGAATGAGCAAAGGTAGAGAAAAAAGTATAAAAAAACAAAACAAAAAAACAAAAACAGCACTGCAGACATATGTAACATTCCTAAATCAAACTAATTCATTTTGTCTTCTGGTTTTACAAGATCAAAACTACTTAAGTTTTTGTTTAAAACAGTTTGTTTGTGTCTTTTGGCTTTTCCCGGTTAGGGGTCGCCACAGCGGAACTCCGGTCCGCTAATGATTGGTAGTTGATTTTTATGTACTGGCTTGCCAGGCCTGATGCACAACCTTCAACGAAGGTACTCCCATTCATGCATGTCTCCACGCAGAAGACGCTCTAGCTGAGAATCGAACCGGACAGCGTCTTACTGTGAGGCGACAACGGTACCGCAGCACCACCACCACGGGTCAGTATTACAGTATAATTAGTGAAGAAATCGATATTTTACTGAAAAAGCCACAGCTATTCTTATATTGCAGACATTTTCATGATGAAATATTGCAAACTGTGAAATATAAACAGTTATAGTAAATAAACAATGTCTGTTAAAATAACTGATAGTGTATAGAAAATATAAAGGACAGCTATAACAATCATGCACCTGTACAAACTCATAATTTCCTATGCTTTGAAATGGGCTTTTATTGTAAAAATACATTAAAACCTAAAACATACACATTCTTGTACATTCAGAATATGCTATGCTTAAAAATAGTTTTATTTAAAAAAGTCATTAAGATGTGACACTTTCAAGCTGTTCGACTAATAAAGCTAGTAATTTTCTTTCTGTATAACAAATTCTTAGTTACCACCCCTCTTACTGAAGTATAATCATTCCATATCAAAAATAAAAATTTACATTAGAAAATGATAGGTTTGAGTCCTACCATAGCCATCTGAAATGCAGTTATCATCTGTGTTCCTGTACGAAATAGGTTACCCCTGCATGTCAAAAAAGTACTACCTTGGCTACCTGTAATTTGATGATTGAATGGGTAGCCATAAATTGACTCCATAATCCAATGACTGACCAAAATGCAACTTGTTTATGTATGTGCACTATAACCAAATGTATGTATATGGGTTTGTTTATATTATGCACCAAAGTCCATCACATTCTAAAAGTACAAAGATTTATTTCCAAATTGAGATTTAAAAAAAAATACATCAAAAACACAGACCTTCAATGGCTTTGCTACAGGCCTCACAAGTGAAGGCTGCAAAAGCGTCTCACAAAAAAAAAAAAAAAAAAGTCCAGTAGTTCTGTGTGAGTTCAGTTGCTTACAAGCAAGCATCTCTCTTCTTGGCCCCCTCCCTATTCTTTTTGGAAAATGTCTGTCTTCTGTCACCAAGCTCTCAACATCTCAATCTTTACTGCAGTATGTTACTCAGAAGTTATGCTCCAGGTCACAGCCTCCCCTCCACGAGAGATCAGCTTCTGTTGTTTACTAAGACTATAGCCTTTTCTTTTGTACTTCATAGGAAAAATGCTAGGCAAGTGATCAGAGGGGCCATAAGAGACCTAGTCATATACACCTTTAAGCCGACACATTTAGAAGTTCTTGCCACACTTTAGGATTTTTAATAGTGTTCACCTCCCAAATTAAGCAGAACTGAACATGGTAACCATTGTGTAAATTTGTGTCTTCTCATCCAGTTATCAAGACTAGCCCTAAATATAGATAAAGTATTAAATCCTGTAGTGGAAACCTATTCTGTAGGCTGAGAATGCATTAAGAAGCTGATAGGCTACTGGGTATAAAGAGAGTTGTGCTAATCTGTTTGGATAGCTGAAGTATTTAAGGCCTTTCATTTTTTTTTCTTTTTGTTAAAAATTAGTGATGTCTTACCAGTTGAGCAGTATGCTTGGATTTGTACATTTCAGAGGGGTGCAGGGGTAAGAAAGCTTCTTTGACTCTTGAAAAAATTACATGGCCAGATATTAGGATTTCCTTACCATAGTGGAAACAGGATGACCGAATGAGACAAGTGTCCAAATAAATACCTATGTGTCTTGTGACAGCTTGAAGAGAAGTACCACTTGTAACATATGAGATGGAAACAGCTTTTTTGCCAAATGCTACTATTCTTTTTTTTTGATTTAGCTTCAGATCATTTTAGTACATATTCTAATCCTTTTTGGAGCAGTTTAATACCAGTTGATGAGAGGATAACAATACCCAACTCAGTCATTAGCAAACTTTGTCAGACACACTTCAGGGATATTAGCTTGGAAGTTTGATAAGTAAATGCTAAGAGATCTAGAAATGATCCCTCCGGTACCCCCACTAGTTACATTTTTTGATCAGAGAAGACACCAGCAACTCTCATTACTTGGTATCTGCTGGCTAGCCAATTTACAATCTAGCCAAAAATGTAGGGGTTGCAATGTTTGTCTAACTTTTCAGTAATACTAACATGGTAGATACTATCAAAAGTCTTGGCTATACCAAGATAAGCAGTGAGCACAGAATGGCTACTATAGGAGACAAGACCTGCCTTTCAGAAAACCAAACTGAGTAGAGTCTACATTAGTTAAGTTGCCTATGTCTGTGTAAATGAGTTCTACTGTAACACCTTCAGTGGCTTTGCATAAAAGGCTGGTGAAGGCTGTTGGTTGTATAATTTTAATATTCTGTGGAAAACTCATATTTCTGACAAAAATTCTGTGTCAGTTCTTGGGAAACGGAGACAGTGAATGGCATTAGACATTTATTGTTTGTGCTTCTGTGAAGAAAGTATTTTTTTAATTAAAAGCCTCGTTAATTGTTATGTGTAGTGTATTAGGGAAAGGATATTGTGCTTGTGTGGGACTTTTATAGTGGTACTTATCTAAGATCCTTCAGTTCTGTAGCCTTTATCCTGACAGGCTAACCTTACATAGATAACCCACTTTCCGATCCCATTCTCATCGCTCCTATGGTGCAACTCTCAGTCTATGTGATATTACCTTCCACAGTGCACAAAAAGAAGAAACTTTCAAGTAAATCTTCTAATAGTTGTCCAACTGCTTCCTTGCCTGTTCCTGACAGGAATTTCCTGTCAGAGAAGCAGTCTTGGCAGGGATAGAGAGGTCTACTAGGGGACACCATGCTTGGTGAGAAAAACATTTGACATCCTCTCTTTTTATCTATGGATAGGGCTGATTTACTGGGCTTTGCTAAGGAGCTGATTTCTGTCTTCTCCAGGCCATATCAAGCTATAGGTATGATGAAAAAAAAAAGTGTTCCTTCCCATTCTGAATGGAATTTCTAATCAGGGGAGAAGTCTTGGCAGGGGGGTAGTGCACCTTAGAAGATTCTGTTCAATCAGATCTTTCAGATACTGAAGAAAGCATAGCCACAAATTCCTGAATTTGGATGCACACCAAAAGTGTGTTTATTGTTTGGGTGCTACCCACTTGGATGACAACTGTTCTGTCTATATGGCTTTGGCCACGGGACCATTGTTGAGCATAGGAACAAAATTGTCTTGAAGGGAATCGTCTAAGTCTCTGTCTTCTCTTTCTGGAGCCTCCTCATTCAGTAAAAAAATCCTGGGACAAATCTAGAGGGGAGAAGATTGATAAGCCCAAAGACATGGGCAAGGAGACAAGGCAGTGGCCCCCTGACTGCTCTCTTCTTCTTGACCGTCATCAGCTTCAATCTCTAAAAGGACCAGATCATTGGATCCTACTCCTTAGATCTGACAGCTGTAAGATCCAGCCCCCCCCCCCTTTACTGGAGCCAATATTCTCAATGGAGACAATCTCTCACAGGCTGCAGTCCCCCTTTCTTCAGAAGAGACCAGTATAAAGATCATCTCTGCCTCCATATGTCTTCCTGTTTAAGGTATGTGAGGTCTACCAAAAGCCTGATAGAAGCAGAAGTTCCTTGGGACTCAAATTCAGCTAGAGGTTCTCCCATTTTCATCTCCCATTGAACCCATGAGCTTTGGACCTTCAACTCTACCAATGGTTGCTCCTACCCTGGTCTGCCTTCCTTCTTTGGTGACTCTGGAGCCAAGATTTCCACAGGAGTTTTTCATGGTGGATCTAAAGATGTGGTCATCTTCCACTACAGTGACTTCTCTGATTCTACCAGCTCAGAGTTCCTTGGATCTGGAGGGGTCTTGCAATCAAAACTTCAGCACCGGTTCCAGGGACAGGGGATCAACTCACAAATTCTCAGAGCCATCACTTCCTCTCAGAGCTTTGGCATTAGACAGCTCAGCTCTACCATCAGTCTCAGAGTTGGCCACCTCATCAATCTAGGTGTGAGGGTCTCCACTCATACCGGGATAGTTTGGGGTTCCTGCTCAGCTTCTGCTTTCAAGCCAAAGCTTCAGCACCGGTTCCAGGGAAATTCTCAGAGCCATCATTTCCTCTTGGACCTTAACATTAGACAACTCTGCTCCAGCATCAGTCTCAGAGCTGGTTCCCTCAGTGGTCTAGGTGTGGGGGTCTTGGCTCTTGCTGGAATGGTTCAGGGTTCCTGCTCAGCTTTTGCTTTCAAGGCAATCAAAAGAGATCTCCCCACTGCTGGTAAATGGACTTCTGTCCCTTCCTCTGTCTGTTCCAACTAACCCACAGATTAAAGCCCTGGTCTTGAGCCAACTTACACACCTTGTGTCATTCCACATACAGGACACCCAGCAGTCTTCTAATTCCTCTCTAGCACTTCTCCCCACTGAAGTATCTTGGAAACATACCTCTTAGAGGAGGCACATTGATTCCCCCAAGAGTCCCTTAATAAAGACACCAAATTTGATGAATAGGAGGGATTTTCACTTAAGGGCGTCTCATTTGGGAGACCTTCGAACTCCTAAAAAAACAAATAAATATGTTGTTGCTCCAAAAGATCAAAAGTATTGGAGCAAAGGCCCAGTGGTGGCTGCTATGCTAGTAGTGGCATCAATCAAAAAGGAGCTCACAGAAGAGAGCTTATCTGTCCATCCCTCTAACAGAGAGCCTAGGGATTTGGATAGGTTTGGGAAGCAAGTTTATGCTTCAGCTACCTTTGCATTAAGGTTGTTGAACTGTTTGGCACATATTATAATGTTTCAGAGAGATATGATGCAGCAGTTCTTCAACTGTCTCTCTGGGTCTATGTCTACAGAGGACAAGAAAACATGGACTCGCAGCAGACCACTCTTCAGTCTTTATCAAATGCCTTATTTGTCTGACATTTAGTGCAATTGAGAGTGTTTTGAGAGCCCTAGGTACAGGTATCACCATAAGGGGACATGCTTAGATGGCTTGTTTGACTCTGAGGAGCTTGTCATGACAGCCTTTGTAAATGCCCCCTGTGATGGTTCAACCCTTTTCAGACCCAAGGTCAAAGACAATCTCTAGAAGCCAAAAAAATAGGAAAATCCTTTCTGTCATAGGAATACAGTTTTCTATCCACCCCACTATCACCAAGAGGACGTTCTATAGAAACAAAAAGGGGAGCAAGAAACTGTGGCTCCAGAAGTCTCAAGGGTTATCTCTGGATACTTCTAGAGATAGACTCCTCCCATGGCAGAAGGGAGAATTCTAATGATGAATGTCGCCCACTCAGCAGAGGAGGCCTGCAAACTCAAGGCTACAGGGGTCCCTTCTGTGAGAGGCCTTTTCAGCACTCCTGAATAGTTTCCTGACTGTTGCACTCTTGAGACAGTCAGAAGAGAGGTGTAATTGTCTCTGCAGCCAGAAACCTGGACATCCATCACCGAAGATGTGTGTGAGAGAACAGTCATAACCAGAGGCTATTCCATTCCCTTTATTTATTTTCCTCCAGCACAAAAAAAATTCACAGTGTTCCACCCTCACAAAGAAAGGCAGTGGCTATAAAAATAAAAAAGCTTCCAGACATTCAGAAGATCGCACATGGCCAACAGTAATTCAGAATTTACTCAAGATCCTTTTTAGTGTCAAAGAAGAATAGGGATTTCAGGCCGATTTTGGACCTCAGCCATCTCAGTCAGTGTGTGAAACACACAAACTTCCAGATGGTCATGACACAGTTCATTGTCTGCTTGTTGAGAAAGGATGATTGGATGTGCTCTAAAGACCTTTAAAATGTGTACTGCCACATTATGATGGACAGGAGTTCCAGGAGGTTTCTCTGCTTCCATCTGGGAGATAGTGACTTCCTATTCAGAGCCCTGCCGTTTGATCTCACTGCAGCACCTCCCACCCCCAGGGCAAATCACAATTTTCTCCAGTATAGTTTTTGGAGTTTATAGAAGTTCCCTTACATACCACTACACAGATGACTGCCAATGAGTAGACTGTCTACCCTGTGCAACCAGGCTCTACAGCTTTTATCCTATCAAATGCTACCAGCCAGATTGGTTTGTCAACTTTTGAGTTCGATAGAAGCTTCCATTACCTTAGTTCCTTTGGCAAGACATTACATGAGAGTTCTTCAGTGGACACTGGCAGTTCAGTGGCCCATCAGATACCAGCCTATGGTTTTTGTATTTGTTTAACAGACATTTGCAGAACTCACATAGAGTGGTGGATCCAATCTCCACAGGAAGTCCCTTACATTCACTGCTGCACTATTAACAATATCAGATTTTCTACCGCGGAAGCCCAATGTCCAGACATTCTTCCAAAGACTTCTGAATTTAAAAGGTAAGCCGAACATCACCATATGCTCCCTGCATAATGTAGGGCATAAAGGTGATGTTCAGGCTTACCAAAAACAGAACTTCTTAGCCGCCAGTCTGAACGCATCTTTTGCACCATTCATCTGTGTACCTGTGTCTGTTTTCTGCCAGTTGAATGCATTTTCATTCTCTAGTGACTTTCTATGCCTGTTTGCTATTTTTGCACAATAAGTGCCCCATTGGGGACTTTGTTTTCTCATTTTTTTTTTTTGCATTCCTTGAGGTTAAGGGTTAATGTCATTCAGGAAGGGTAAATGCCACTGTGGGAGACAGATTCCCCCATAGAGACTGCCAGAATGTGTCTTTTTGCTTAGGTGCATCTCATGACCATATGTCTCGTTCTATTTGTCAGGCATTTATTCCAAAAATCCTTCATGGTAGACTTTCTTCCCTTTCCTTGTATCCTGAGAACCAGCATCTTAAGCTACTCACTAAAGATACTATAGAAGGAATCTCCTGCCCCAAGGTTCAGCCATTAGGAAAACAGAAGGTGAAAAAGGTACAAATGGAATCTTCCTCTGTCCAGCCATTCCCAGGTGTTTCTCCCAAGGTTGTTATGAATCTGGAGGTTGTCATATTTCTCTGCCACAACTGTACTGGAGGCTAGTGAAGATCCGGCTGGCAACATGTCTGAAGAGACTTTGCAGGTGTCCATTTTAGATGTTCAGAGGGAACCACAGTTGATTTATTTTGAGGGGCCTAGGGGAGTTTCTCAGTTTTTAGTTGGGGAAGAAGTTCTTGCTACAGTTATCGACTATATTCTTGGATCTGAGCCTTCTCAGGGCATTCCCTTTAAAAAGAAACAAAAAAATTAAACCTGTTTCTTCTGCTTCTAGGGATCCACAAAGTGAGAGGCAAGCTTTTACTCGGGTTATTTTCTGCATTAATGTCCTAAAAGCCTCTTCGTGGGGTTTCGGTTCCTGCTCCTCCTTGGTCCTCTATTCCTCTTAAAAGGCCTAGAGACCAGAATTCATTTGAGGATGAGTTGGATTCTTGTGACAAATCCCTAACTTATTCTACTTGATTCCTTGTCCTTTGGATTATGGGTCAGAGGAAGAGGAATCTATTAGTCCTGATATTCCTTTGGTGGAAAATTCCTTTGGGGGCACACTCTCTAGGATGATGGATTTTTTTTAAGTGGGATTGTACTCAGGTCTCTGATATCCATAACGGGTATTATGAGTTGTTGCAGTTGGACTCTCCTAAACCTGTGACTATTCCTCTTGTCTTAGCTGCTTTAGGATGTTTTCTCCAATGCCTCTCAAGTGCTTGATTATCTTCCCCCTGCTCCCAAGAAGCCTGGTAGGTTTTATAGGGTTCCTAAGGATTTTTCTTTTTTATATAAATGTCCTGCTGCTGACCCTTTGGTAGTGTCTGTAGCCTCTGATAAGCCGTCTCCGTTACTTCTTTCGCCCAAGTCATTGCCTTCTGACAATGACAGGAGAACTATAGACAGGATGGGCAAAAAGGTTTTCACTTCTGCTACCCTAGCTTTTAGGGCTATTAATTATTAGACCCATATGTCTAGGTATGTGTTGGCTCTTCTTTCTCAGGCCTGTCAACTTATTTCTGATTTTCCAGACTCTGAGGGTAAAACTTCTGTTCTTTCCTTTCTAGGGACTTCCTCTCAAGTTGTTCATCATTCTATTAAATGTAGTTAAAATGTGGTGGATGCCTCTTCTAGGACTGCTGTTTTTGGTTCATTTATGAGGAAGTATTCTTGGCTTAGGCTTCAACCTGTACCTGATGATATTAAAGCTAAGTTGATGGATGTGCCTGTGGATTCTAAACTTTTGTTAGGGGAAGCTGCTGCTGGTTTGTTTAAGTCCCTTCAGGATAAGGGCAAGGCCTTATAAGAGCTTAAACTTATGTTTGTTTCTCCTTTGTCTAAAATTCAGAGAAACTACCCTGCTAAGCCTGCCTTTGTTCATAGGCAATCCCATCCTTCTACTAAAGGTAAGAAGAGTGTCAAGTGGACTCCTCCTGCTAAGGCTACTCAGTTTTCGGGGACTCCAAAGCCTTCCTTTCTGGTTAAACCAGGTGCTGTGTGACTATCTGTCCCTTCCCAGCCACATTCCTCTTTATCTTTGCCTTCCAGTTTGTTTTCAGATCACTCAAGATTCTTGGGTTCTGTTGATCATTCGTCAGGGGTACTTTTTGATGTGGAAATCCCATACTCCTTTTATGGGCATTCTTCAGCCTCCTCAGGAACATCTTCCCTCTTTACCAGAGGTTCTTCAAGATATCTTGTCTCAGGGGTACTATTCAAGAGGTGCTTGTGCCCCAAAGGGAAAGAGGATTTTACTCCCAACTGTTTCTAGTGCCCAGAAAAGAGGTCACTTGGAGACCTATTCTATACCTCTGTCATCTAAACATGTTTCTAAAGCTAACTTCCTTTTGGATGTTCTGTTTCCTCTATCACTCCCTCAGGCCTATATGGTGTCTCTGGATCTCAAGGTTTTCAGGAAGTTTTTGTGTTTCTCTGTTGCTTCCTGACATTTTCAGTTTTCTGCTTTGCCCTTTAGCCTTTCTACTCACCCAAGAGTGTTCACCAAATGCCTTGCTCCTGTGATTGCCTTTTGAAGACTTCAAGGGATCCAAATATTTCCTTACTTGAATGACCTGCTGATTCAGGTGTCCTCTCCAGAGAGCCTTTTCCAAAATCTTCATTTTGTTGGTACCCTTCTTCAAAGCCTGGGGTTCACTATAAATTTCAGAAAGTCTTCTCTGACTCCTTCTCAGGATCATGTTTTTTGGGCTGCAAGATTCAGATGGTGCCAATGCTTGCACCCCTGCTCCCTCCAAAGGCCTTAACTCTCATTTCTTTCTTTCATACTCTTCTTCCTCTGGCTTCCTTTACCACAAGGGAGTTTGAGTGTAATGGCTTTCATGGCATCCACCATTCCAATGCTCCCTCTGGACAAACTTCATATGAGAAAGTTTCAGTGGTTTCTGAAGTCAGTGTGGCTTCAAGATGCTGTCCTCTAGAATTTGTAGTTCCTCTTCTTCCTTGCCTCAGACTGGAACTTCTCTGGTGGATTCAGCAGTTGTCTCTGAATCCAGGGATCCTTTTTCACCCCTCAAGAATTGTTCACGGATGCCTCAGACATGGGATGGGAGGCAGCTTTTGGCACTCTAAAGGTCCAGGGGGTGTGGTTGCCTGATCAGTAGAAGGAGCACATCAATGTCAAGGAGATGAGAGCTCTTCTGTTGGCTGTTCAGGCATTTCAGTCTCTCCTTTCTCAAGGTATTCACAGACAGTACCACAGTGATGTGGTATATCAACAAACAGGGAGGGAAGACATCTTATCTTCTTTGCCAGTTAACACTTTTGGCATGGGATCTTGCTGTCAAGTGTCAAGTGACTCTTCAGGCAGTTTATATACCCTCCAGTCAGAACATTGTGGCAGACACTCTGAGTAGGTCCTTAACTCAGTCCTATGAATGGTTGCTTCACAGGGATGTGTTTCTGGACATTATCCTCCAGTGGGATACTCCTCAAGTGGATATTTTTGCCTCCTCCTGAATGGACAACTTTCTCTGTTTTGTACCAGAGTCCCAGGTCCTCTGGTATGGAAGGTGGTTTCCCTGTCCTTCTCTTGAAAGGGGATGTTTCTTTATGCATTCCCTCCCCTTCCTCATTCTGAAAGTCCTGTTCAAAATTCAACAGGATGCTCCCAATATCTTGTTGGTGGCTCCCTTTTGGCCGCAACAGCACTGGTTCCCTCCTTTTCTGCATCTAACCAGGGGCAGTCATCACAAGTTACCTCACAGAATGGATCTAATCACAATAGACAAGGGATCGCTCATCCATTCCCACCTGTCCACACTTCAATTGACTGTGTAGGTGATAGGATTTTGATTCATCATAGACACTTTTTTTTTCTGAGGACATGCTACAAGTCCTGCAGGAGGCTGGGAAACCTACAACTAGGAAATCCTACTTATCCAATGGAAGAGGTTTTCTTTTTGGTGTCTCCCTTGTAACCTTGACCCACTTACTGTGGATGTTCCTTTGGTTCTCTCTTATTTGTGTGAGTTGCTCAATGCTGGTTTGGCCTGTTCTTCTATTAAGGCCCACTTATCCGCTATCTGTTTGACTGCCCTGTTCTCCTTCTTATGGTGCTAGATTTAAGGTGAAACAATTTCTTAAAGGCATCCTTAATATTAGACCTCTCAGGAAGCCTGTTCCTCCTCCCTGGGATCTTATTTTTTTTTTGGAGAAGTTGACTCAGGCTCCTTTTGAGCGTGCTGCTTCAGCTTCCTTGCAACATTGTTCCTGGAAGACTGCTCTTTTGGTAGCTGTTACTTATGCCAGACAAGTGTCTATGATATTTCATGAGGACAGTGTGTCCTTGCACACTAACCATTCTTTTATGCCGAAGGTGGTTAATGAGCTATCACTTAATCAGTCTATTAGTCTGCTTAATTTTTCTCCTCTCCGCAAATGGACAGTGAGAGGGTGCTGCATAGTTTGGACATGCATAGACAATTTAGAATTTATTTGGATATGACCAAGGCTATCAGAAAATCTGATCAGTTATTTATTTCTTTTCATCCTAGATCTTTAGGGCTTGCAATCTAAGAAAAGTATTTCCTCTTGGATTTCTAAGGCTATTTCCTTTTGTTACAATTTCATGACAAAAGCCTTCCTTTTTCAATTAAGGCTCATTCTCCTAGAGCTGTAGCTTCTTCTGGTTCTTTTCTCAAAGGCTTAGATACTAATTCTATTCTTGAAGCAGTTACCTGGACTTCTGTGTATACCTTTACAAAGCACTACAAGTTGGATGGTATCTCTAGAACTAGGGCTAGTTTTGCTAGTTCAGTTCATCATGTTTTTAGGCAGTTATTCTATCCTTTCCTCCTCCTAAGTTTCCTCTTGAGCTTTGGCTCTCTCCCATATTGTTAAGAATATTGCAGCAATGAATGTAAGGACATAGTGCAGTTGTGTAAAATCTTACAGTAATGGTAGATGTCCTTGCCTTCACTGCTGCAGCATTTGCTTCCTCTCTCCATCCCCCTAGTTCTTTACCTTCCTGGATGTACATGTTACCTCTTAGGTTCCTTGGACTGGTGTTTCTCCTGGAGCAATCAGTTCTGTTTTTGCTAAGCCTGAATGTCACCTTTATGCCCTACATTACGCAGGGAGCATATGGTGATGTTTGGTATACCTTTTAAATTCAGAAGTCTTTGGAAGACTGGCCAGACGTTGGGCTTTCACTGCAGGGAATCCCATATCATTAAGAATACTGCAGCAGTGAAGGCAAGGACATCTACCATTATGGTAAGATTTTACACAACTGTACGTTACCAAAAATTGACTGTTCCTTCCCCTCCCAATGCCACAGTGACTACCAATGTTACCCAACTAGGGTTTGGGGGCATTACATGGGAAGGATGGTACAAGTCACATAGTCATGTACATCAACAAACAAAGGGACACACATTCCTACACTCTGTGTCGAGAAGCCATGACTGTGTAACAGTGGGTGATATCTTCCAGTTGCTTTCTAATAGCAACACACATACCAGGGACATATAGTGTTTTACTGGAAAAGTTGAGCAGATCAATTCTGCTACCTTACAAGCGGTCTCTCAATCCAACAGTTGCCGAACAAATTTTTCATCAGTGAGGTCAATCATGCTGTAATATTTTTGCCTCTCACATCAACTCCAAATTCATCAAGTTCTTTGCCCTGATCCCCCCCCCCCCACAGGGGGAGTCATTGAGAGACCCTCTAATGCATGGTTGGCCTCCCAGTCTCCGCTATGCTTTTTCACATACCCAGCTGATTCCAAATTTTTACAGACAGAGCCACAGAGGAAGATCATGGTCATCCTCGTTGTCCCTTTTTGGCCTCAACAGGTGTGGTTTCCCTTCCTCTAACCTCAATTATTACACCTGCCTTGGATGCTGGAACCCGATCCTGGTCTTCTCACTGACCCATCCAACATGCCTCACCAGGACATTTGAGCCATCAGGTTAACTGCTTGGCTCGTCCACTTCCATTGATGAGAAGAAAATCTGGACTGACTTGCCAAATTATCTGCATTCTCACTTCTTTGCAGAAACCATCTACCAGAAAAGTTTATAAAAGCAAGTTTAAAAAGATTTTCTATCTGGGCTTCCCAAAGGAATCTGGACCCCTTTTCATCTGTTATTCCAGTGGTTTTAAATTTCTTAGCTTCCAGTTTTCATGATGGGGCCAGTTACTTTACTATTAAGGTTCACTTAGTAGTTATTTTAAACTTTCATGAGAAAACCATTCTAGCTTAGCATCCCTGAAGCTATGTAAACCTTTCTTGCCTTTCTTGAGATGTACTTTCCTGCTTAGGACTGTACTTGAGGATCCTACCCCTCCTTGGGATATGACCATTTTTCTCCAGGCTTTAATATAGCTACCCTTTAAACCTGCTGCCAGGGTGAATATTAAGTTTTTGACATGGAAAACACACTTTCTAGTAGCTGTTACTTCAGCGGAGAGTGTTGGAACTTCAAGCTCTGTCTTGCAAACCTCTGTACATTATCTTCCACAAGGCCTTACAGACTAGCCCATGTTTCATACCTAAGGTAGCCATGGAGACCTCTGTTAACAAATGCTTCAGTCTACCATTTTTTCCAAAGGTTTTGAATAAAGGCTAATATATGCTTCATTTCTTGGGCGTGCATCTCCAGCTATGTTTCTGCCTCCATCATACTAAAACATTCAGGAAGACAGACCAACTTTTTGTTTCCTTTTCCAAAGTCAAGTTGGGTCAAGGTGTTTTGAAGGTATACATAGCTAGATGGTTAGCTGACTGTATTTCTTATGTATATAAAATAAAAGGTTTGACATTTATCCAGGCCAGTCAAGGCTTACTGTACTACATCCATCTCATGATAGACCAGGTGCCAGCAGCACAAATCTTAACATTCACACCTTCATATCCCGTTATAAACTGGATTTGCTATCCAGGAATAAGGTGACTTTTGGCTCAACCATCATCTGGAACATCCTTCTGTCATACAACCTGGAAAGCTAACTATCTGGGGACAGTGTCCCATCTGTTGAGGAACTGATGGATCAAATAACCCTATTCAGTGCGCTCCTTCTAACCTCATTTAATTTCACAGAAGATTTGGTTGTGTGCTTCTGTCCTTGACCAATGGTATTGCACTCTTACAGCTCTAGAACAGTGTTCTGTCTCAGACATCCTTGTATCCTGGAGGTTGATTTCTTTATTTCCTTTTTTTTATTTTTTCTGTGGTTATGCCGTGGAGTTGCAGGCAAACTCAGTCTGAGGTAATCTTGAAGACAGGATGAGATTATGGGTAAGGGGAGGAGCCTGAGCTGTGAATCCTGAACAGGATTCTATGATTTTATTTGAGGTGATTTCAGGGAAAACTAATTTTTCAGGAATAGTAGGTGCAAATAATATGTGTAGGTGGGGTAAAGTTAGCACTAAATGTATGTGCTAATATATTGGCTACATCCTTGGGATAAGAATATGTAATATTGTTATGGATGAGCTCAGTGCAGTGCTGAACATTATTCTTTAATTTCCTGGACTTAACTGAAGAAAAGTTTGTAGCTTCCTTTGGTATTTATAGCAACCTTACATTTGTTACTTTTTCTAATAATGCAGTTAAGTTTCTTGCTGATATACCTCATTGTGGTTCTGATGAAGTGGAATGGGTATTTTTACAACTTTCATTATTTTATTAAAACAGAAGTTCCACAGATGAGGATTATTCATGAATTTACCATTATATTTAGATCAGGCAAATATTCCTTTTTCTATGCAGCTATGTAGATGCTGATAGAAACTGGAGGTGACTGTGGCAGCCACCTCAATTGGGTCCACTTATAGGGAATTATTGGAAATTTTGCAAAGGTCTTCTACAAGATAAAGTAGGTTTGCCGTGAAGAAGTCCCTAAAGATGGCGTCATTTGGTGGTGATATTGTACCATTAAGCCTGACAGAGAAGGTAACTGATTTATGGTGAGTTTTAAACAGGGGTGGGTAAATGCATGGTGATGTTCAGGCAGGAGTTAGGTTGGTAAGGACCAGGTTAAGGATAGTAGAGTCTGTAGTGGATAGTTCTATAATTTGATCTAGTGCATTGGTGTTAACAAAGTCTAGGAAACACTATGCATGTCCATTTTAGAGATGCAAGTGTGCCAGTCAATACTGGGGTAAGTAAAGTTCCTTAGAAAGAAGGTATTTGGTTTGATATTTAACCCCTCAATGGTACTAAGATAATTTCTATGATATTTATGTGACTTTGATGGAGATCTGTAGTTACCAACAAAGTAATAGTTAAATTTATTGAGGGTGATTTAGATCTCCAGGAGTTCCAAATTTGGGTTGTGGGTAGCATGGCATGAAATGATGGTATTCGTGACAAATACAGAAACTCCTTTTCATTTACTCATGGGCATGACACTGATATGGAGTGTGGATGCTGTCATTGCATTAAAATCATGTCTCAGTAACTACACAGATGGATATGAATGTGTTCAAGTTGCAAGAGATTCTCTAGTTCTGCTATCTTTCTGTTTAGACTCCTACACCACAATGATATTGTCAGAATTCGGGGTTCATTTTGCAATGTAGGAATATCCAGTAGAGAGAGATTGCCTAAAAAGGCAATATAGAGGGGTGGGGGGGGCAGTAGAGCTTTTAGCCACTATGCAAAATGCTTGGTATGAGAGTTGTAACCCACCTCTGGTGAAACAAGAAGTCTTGGCATCTTGCCCCAGGCTGACACATACTGGGTCCTCTTAGAGAAAAAACAATATGTGGTATCAGTGGTGCAACAGGTAACACACTCGCCTCTTGTGCAGAAGGTTGTGGGTTCTATTCCTCCAGCTGTTAGATTGATTTCTGACACTGCAGTGCATCATAAGAGAAGCTGCATTCCTGAGTGTGTTTTTCTTTAGAATAGATGTTAAACCATAGCCCCATCAGCTTGAGTAGGTAGCACCTCATGTGGATTCAAAAGATCCCACAGCTCCTGTCAAAAACAGAAGGGGAAGTTCTCCCAGTGACCTGGCCAAATTTCCCCTAATAGTATAAATTCTACCGTGGATCTCCCCTGAAAATAGGCTACCAGCATAGTGGGCCTAACCCAGTCAAAAAAGGATGAATAAATAAAAAACTACTGTGCCAATTATTTTTGTCTTGGTATTTAGGCATCATTCTTAGTGAAGGCAAGATACTACTCAAGACCAGTGTCTTTGCTACCAGCAACACATGCAAAGCAAGTTCCATCATGTCTGTCTGCATGCCCCTCTAGATAGAACACCTAAAATCATTCACTCCCAGATAATCCACCACTAGATCATAGTCATACTTGTCTGGTTTAAGGGACCTTATGACATCATGGTTCCTGGCAACAGACAAGCAGCTTACAGTCACCCTGTTCTTGTCCAGTTATAAATGTGTGGAGCATTTATGCCTAACTAGAGTCACCTATGACTAAGTAATTTCCTTGCATGGAAGCAGACTTATTGAGTCTTGTGGACTTAGGTGATCTGTTTGAAGTAGCAGTATGAATAAGAGGAGGAGAAGAAATAGGTGTTGTCTTGTGTGCTGAAGACAGCTCTTTTAGAGTGTATTCTATGAGGTAATGTAAAAATTTCATGGGCTGTTCATTCATCTAAACTGGCTAGCTAGTACAGGATGTCACTATGCTAACTACCTACGATTTTTAAAGTCAGTGTCTCATTTACAACAGTTTGACTTCTTTTCCCATCATTTTATCACCATCTCATTCTAGTGAGAATATGATTCCAGTATAATAGTTAGACATAAACAAGAAGTGCACTGAGGAGAAATGTAAACTTCAAAGAGAAAAATATATGAATACTACATATTTTCCTACTTACCTCGTCACTCCATTGAATGTTTTGTCCTTCTTCCTTCTTTGTGTTTAACAAATATACCAATATTTAAAACAGTAAGAATCCTTTCAGACAAATTGCAGCATGTTTGATATTTTGGATATTTAGTTATGTGCTGTATAGCGCCATAGTTATTGAATCTGCAATATCCTCATTAATATGACAGGTAACATTGAAAGAAAATGCAGTACAAGTTTGTGCATTAAAGTAAGTGGGTTTAGAGGTAGGGCAAGTGGTATGATTTTCATTCTGCACATCACATTATACCATGTGATTAGCCATGTCAAAAATGCACTAGCAGTCTCTCTTTCTATCTGGAAAGTTAAGTCTTCCTCCATTTACAGATAGTCTCTTAGTTCTGTTTCACTGCTGAGCTTTGATTTACTTTGCTTTGTTAAAGGTGGGTGAGATCGAACTCCCCGAGCATCAAGTGCTCGACTCGCAAGATGCCAAGGGACATGAATCTGATTGCTGTATTGGATTAGAAACAATATCACTGCTGGTCCAATTTGTAAGTCTGTTGTTGTTGTTGTTGCGTCTTTCAGCTTTTCCCAGTTTAGGAGTCGCCACAGTGGAACTCCGGTCCGCTAAGTCTGTGCTAGCAATAATTCCTTTGTTTTGAAAGATTTCTCTCTTTTTTCAAGTTTGTACAATTCTAGAGTTAGTATATATAAGTTTTTTGGGGGGAGCTGCTCCCACGTGGAGGTGCAGAGAGGCTCTTATCTATGCAAAACATGCTTACCTTTGGAGAATTCACAACTCCAGTATTTTGGACATTTGTGTTCAGCATTTTCTTTCATTAATATCTTGTAAGTAAAAGTTTCATAGGGGAGCCAAATTCATGAGCGGCAAGTACAATTATGCATTTTAGCCCATCCAATGTATCCTTACTGTGCTTATCAGGCACAGTACAGTCATCTTAATAGGCATAAGGCTGAGTACTTTGCTGACACCAAACTGTGGGTCATGTCTCAGTCAGATGACTTATAAGTGAATATTTATTGATGATAAAAGGATTGTGCCAAGATCAGAAAAGTATTTTCCCATAATACTTCTCAGTTTAGCTTCATGCATATGTTGTATTGGAAGGAACCTACACACCTTCTGATAAAGCCTCACAGTCTGTCCTTAGGAAGAGATGTAGCCTTTTGAACCCCATTGACTGTATTCACATTTGAAGCTTGTTGCTGGGATGCCCAGTCTTATTTTCTTTCCAAAATCATAATCTGCCTCACTGACAATGATCTGAATCCTGTTAAAACATATTTTAATACATTTCTTTGAAGGAGAATCAAGCTGTTTGTAAATAAAAAAAGAGCTAGCAGAAATGGAAGAATAAACTGAAATATGTTCCGGTAAGTTACACTGATGGCTAGCTGTGTATGTTCACCCCCTGCAGTCACTCAGGCAGCTTTAGATTTGCAGGTAAAATAAGTCAACAGTATACATGCATTTGGAAAACATTATGACACAGGTTTCAAGTATGTGTGCTCATGTATGCATATGTTAAACTGGATGTTGTATCTATGTATCTATATAGAACAAAGTATTTTATATATATATATATATATATATATATATATATATATATATATATATATATATATGTGTGTGTGTGTGTGTGTGTGTGTGTGTGTGTATACGAGCACAAATATTTGAGGGTTATGATTAGACTAAGGGCTGTGGAAGGGGATACATTTTAGTGTATGTGCTTTAGGGTTAGGGTTAGGTAAAGGGATAGTTTTAGTACTGTGTGTGTGTTGGTGTCTGTGTTTTTGTGAGACTGTCTTGTTTTGTGGTAGTATTATGGAAATGTTTATTTAAGCTAAGTTGGGTTAGAGACAGGGTTAGGGTTAGCAAGCATTACTAAGATGGTACTGGGGCGGTGGCAAAGCTGGATAGTGAATGTGCTCACATTCCTATATAATCTCACACACACACACACACACACACACACACACACACACACACACACACACACACACACACACATTTGAGAATGAGAAGGGGTGGCAAATGTACATATGTTTTGTAAGGTGATAGTATGTGTATGTCTGTAAGACACAATCAGGATTGAGAATCAAAGAGCTTAAAGGCTGGAAATTTGTACAATGCAGACTTTAATTGTTTAATTTACATTTGTCTTTTCAAACTGTAAACACACAGTATTTAATGTTATTTCAATTTATTCTGAAGCAGTTTATACTTATTCAAGCTGTCACTTAAATATTTTCCTAAAGCTGTACACACATAAACTTCATATATGGTTATTGTTGTCATGCCCTTAAACCATGACACTGTAGATCGCTGCTTGTGTCACCAACTGTGTTATTTGTACTCATATGCAAGTATGATGTGGGAATTATGTATGATTTTTGTTAGCCCAGTTTGACTTATTTGCACATTTTGTGTAGGTTTTAAAAGAAATTATATGTAAACTCATATCAGTAATGTGCAGAAATGCAGTCTGATGTTTTATTATATATGGCATCACTAAATTGTAGCAACTGCTCTGATACCCTGTTCAGATTTACCAAAAAGTACTTGGAATATATTGAGAAAGAACATGTTAATCCTCATTATGTGTGGATTGTGCAGGCACTCACCTTCCTATACTTGTTTTTCCATGAAGTTTTACTTTTTTTCCCTTCACAGGATAAGTTGAGACTTAAACATCATTTGTGTTTTTATGTATCAATAATAAGTCATAACGTTCTATGGTGTGCAAACCAAGTATTTGTCATGTTGTCATTTTTTTGTTTTGTTTTTCTACTGTTGTGTGACTTTTAATCTTCTAACAGAGAATGATATCTTTCTAAACTCTTTGTTTGTATGCACCTTTGTATGATTGTCTTTGTGAGTTTTTATTTTTTAAAACATCATGTTTTATCTTGTTCAACATTTGAGACATCATATGCTTTCCACTAAGCCTATTCTCCCAAATGCAACTTCAGAAGCAAAATATCTGTCAATGCGCAACTTAAAAATATTAATGGTCTCAATGCAGCTATGTGGTTATGGTCTATGGAGATGATTCAGGTTTAAATAATATTGAGAACTGCTTAGGTACAGTCAAATACATACAGATACACACACACACACACACACACACACACACACACACACACACACACACACACACACACACACACACACACACACACACACAAAGGCACAAAGTATACAGATGAAAGGATTGCTTCCTCATCAACGAAAATGCCAGCTGAGATATTACTTTCATTGAACCTCATTTTGTCAACCAATGACAAATTAAAAAAATGGCTAATTGGGGGAACATTTTTATGAAAGTTTCTCTGGTGGTCTACTGGTAAATGCTCATAATCAGATCACTCTTACAGTAGCCTAAGTTATTTGGAACATCCTGCCAAAAGATCTGACTAGCCAGCCAACTTCCAAATCTTTAGGGCACCTTCTGCACACCATAGGCATTGTACATCTTGAGCAGAGCAGTATAAAAACCAGTAGTTAGCATGTCACCATTTCAGAGCTTTCTTTCTTTGGTTGTGAACTCTTCCATGCAGACTTTGAGTGATCGAACATTGGCTAGTGCTTCACTCATGCTGGGCAGATAGATACCCCATTGGGAAGTACCTTCCACTTCATCATTTTTTGTGAAGAAAAGTTATTTTCTGTCAGAAATATTTGCTAAAGGCTAGAATGCTGTTTTACTAGTTGTCACCAAAACTTTCACCTCAAATCTGACATCTTTTGGTCTTGACTTCATGTAGGGCATGTCTTTCATGACTGATTTTTGTGATTAAAAGTTCTACTTTTTGGTCAAGATTTTTGACTAGGGGCTAGGATTTCTGGTTTTGAGGATCATCATTAAAAATGTTTACCTCAAAACTTAGTCATTGAGACAGCCTGACAGAAAACTATCCTAATCTCTGCTACCCACCTGTTATGTTTTCGAGTAGGTAGTCCCTGAGGAGTCTCTCGTGTTTATCATATTTTGTGAGAAGTGCTAACTTTTATGACAAAAGGTATTTATAGGGATTGGAGCTAGTGTATTTGGTGTCTGTCACTAAAACAAATTTACCACAGACCTTAACTTTTTGTCAGAAGGTAAGATACAGCTCTTCAAGGATCTGCTAGCCACTTGTCAGACACCTTTTCTAGTAAGAACTTGGACCTGGGTCCCAATAACTCAATCAGTCTCTCACGGAGCAGTAAGAGGAGAAAAGGTGGCCAGAAGGCTTCAGTTTTAACTGCAACTTCCTTTTCACCTCAGCCTCTAATGGGTGAAACCTCTGTGGTCATCTATTTTGACTTGATTTGCTGATCATTTTCTCTTGGCCCCTCTGGTGCTGCTCCATGGGAAGCCACTAAAGACCTGGAGGCAGGCACGTACTCTACAGCTGTTCAGCTGCCCTTGTTGAGTAAGGGAGAACTGCTCTTTCTAGCATTGTGAAGGAGACCAGGTGATGCTCCTTTGCTAGGTCACTCTAAGGTGCTTCATTCCCAGGGGAAGGACTGCCCTTTGAGCCACTTGCTTTTTTTTAAGGGATCATCCAAAAAAAAAATGGAAAGAAAAATAGGCATTTATCTTCTAACACAATGAGAATTGGCTGAGCTTTGCTAAGTGTTTATTTGAAGCTTTTCAGTCTTTGTATACAGAGTCTTCTCCTCATTGAAAAGGAAAAAATGTTCTTCTCTCTCTCAGATCATGATCCCCAGTCTGGTGGATGGGATTTAGACGATCTTGTTGTTTCACATTTCAGAGTATGAGGACTCTTAACTGTGAGGAATTTCCCCTACTGAAGAGCTGTATTTTTCCAATACTATTGCAAGAATGAAGGACTTGTTTCAGGGGGAACAAAAGAAATACCAGGATTCCTGAAAAAATATTCTGATTTGTTGCAGTTGAGTTTTCCTGAACCTGCAGCTGTTTCTCCTATTTGCCAACCTCAGAGAATGCTTTCTTTGTAAGCCAGCATTTACCTAACAGTCAGCTGCCTGTTCTCAGACATTCTGACAAATTATACTGTGTGTACCTGGCTCACAATTTCTCTTTTTCTAACCCAAGGTCAGATCCTGCAATAAAATCATTTCAATGTTAATATCAGCTTTTGCCAGATTCCTTACTGTATCTTGTCATATTCCTTCTGACAAGCTGGGACAAACCATGATAGATTGGGAAGAAAGTTTATACTACTTTCACTTTGGCCTTCAGAAAAGTGAACTGTCAAGCTGTGACATGTCTAAGTTTCTGCTGGTTTCTTTTGACAATATGAGGAAGTTAATTGCTGATCTCTCTTCTTCAGAGACTAAGGCATCCCTGAATTCATGAGTATCCCATGTCTTAGGTAACCAAACATTCTCAAAATGTGTTTATGACACTACTGATGCTGTTTCTAGAACAGTTCACACTTTGTCAGAAATAAGATCTGCCTGGCTACTTTCACAGAATTTACCAGATGATGTCAAACCTGCTCCACTGGATAAAGTTGTGGTGTTCGGTCCTTCCTCTGCTGAAGTCTTTCAAAAGGTTGGAGGAATGTGGGAAAAGTTAATTTGGGTGGGAGGGGGGTTACCCAGATATTTCAATACTGCTTATCAAAATGTAAGAGAAAATTTTCTTTGAGCTCAGGTCTCTTTTTCAGGAAACAGAATAAGCATTCCCAGCAAGGGACCGGCAAACAATAATTCAAAAAGCAATGGCGGGACCTCCCAAACCTAATGACAAACTAAGAAAATAGTCTGATTATATACCCCCTAATGTGCTTTCCCTTCCCCACCATCCCGTAAAGCTTTCCCATGTCTGAGACTTCAGTTTCTTCTGGTAGCACCATGCACTAAAGTTTTTGAGAATCATTCAAAAAGATTATAACTAGCAATGGGATTCCCTTCCTCTTTTTCTCTGGACTCATCTTCATACAACCAATCAAACCTCCCTTTCCTTCCTATTCTACTAGATCAGAAGCTGTATTAGGGGTTTATAGAACCTGCTTCTCCAGAACTAAGAGGAAAATAATTTTATTCAAGGGTCTTTCTGGTGCCAAAGAAAGAAGAAACCTGGAGACCTTCCTAAGACCTTTCTTTCTAAACCTATGTATAACATTCCAGTTCTCAAAAGATTTCACATGCTTTATCCGTATCTCTGTGTCTGGTTTACATTTTCATTTTTATGTTTTGCCTTTTGGTTTATATTTACGGAGTATCTGGCAACTGCAATAGCCTATGGCAGGTTGCAGGACATTCACATTTTTCCACATTTCGATGACTGCCTTATGTTCGCAAATTCTTTCACAAGCTGTTAATCTCTGGCTTGGATAAAAAAAATTATTTCTCAGCCTGTATTTTCAGGTGAACATAGAGAAATATTCTTTCATCCTGACTCATAGGATAAAGTTTCTGGAATGTTTGCTGGACGCATCCCTCATGATAACTCATTTTCCTCGGGATATAGTGGAATGTTATAAGGAACAGTTTTTAATATTTCCCAAACAGATTTTGGCATATGCCAGGGAATATCTCAGAATTTTAGATTACATTGTCTCAACTACTTTCATGATTCCTTTCAGCAGACTTCACATGAAAATGTTCAGTGGTTCATCAAATCAGTTTGGACCAGCACCTCTTTTCATTTTCAAATTCCAGTGTTGGGGTTTGTGAAAAAGGAGTTACTCTAGTGGGTGAATCAGTTGCCTATCAAAAGAGGTCTTCTTTTTTCCTTTCAGCTCCTATTTGTTCTGTAACCACAGATGCATCTGATTTTGCTGGGGGAGCTATGTTCAAGGGGGTGAAAGTCTAGAGCCTCTGTAACAAGCAAAACAGATTATAGCACATAGATGTCAAGTAAATGATGTCTGTAGTGATTACTGTCAAACCTCTGAATCCTCTTTGAATACCAGGCCGTATCCTAGTAATCACAATCAATACCGTCATGATGTGATACATTAACAAACAAGGGAGAATCTGTTCCTACCCCCCCCCCCCCCCTTTGCAGGCTATGGTAGCTTGGGAATTAGAGACTCAGTTCATTCTGTCTCTCCAGACTACCTACATTTTGTCAGAGCAAAACATTTTACAGGCAAACTGAGCAGGGCCAAGACAGAGCCTCTTAAATGGAGGTTGCATCCATGGATCTTCCACAAATTGGTCCATTTGTGCAGAACTCCTCAAGTAGATCTGTTTGCCTTTAGTCATAACAGACAGAAATTCTGTTTCAGGATTTCTTGAACACAGGCCTGGAAGGCAGATATCTGTTATTCCCATAGTTTGAAATATTTCTGTATGTCTTTCTACCCTTTCCTTTGATATTCAGGGTTATAGAAGGCAAGATAATTATGGTTACCCCTTTTGGTCTAGCCATTGATGGTTCTCGTTTCTTAGTTACTCAAGATAGGGGTTATTTGATACATCCTAACCTTCAACTTCTTCAGTTGACTGGCTGAATGATAGAATTTTAGTACCTTTTTGGCACATTATTTCTAATGACTAGCAGCAGATATTAAAGGAGGCAAAAAGACCTTTTACTAGAAAATCATGTTTGGATAAGTGGAAAAAATATTCTAGTTTGTGTTATGACAAGAACTGGCAACTTTTAAGGCTTGGGTATCTTGGTTTTGCAGTATTTGAGTGATTATCTTCTGGGACTTCATACTTGTCTATATAGCCATCGACATTTGTCTGCCTTGGATTCCCCCTTTATACCCTACCTCAAATGAAATAGTTTTTGTACATATCAATCCACATACAATGCAAGTGGGTCACTCTTGGAATCTTATTTTTGTACTGGCAAAATGTACACTAGTTCCTTTTGAATCTGCTCATGAGGTTATTTTAAAGTTCTTATTTGAAAAACAGTGCTACACACTGTTTTGAGTTCTGCAAGATGAGGATCAATGGTATGTCATCCCTATTTAAACTTTCACAGAGAGGGTAACTCTGAGAACAAATCCTTTATTTATACCTAATGTTTCACAGTTTACATTGAGCCAGAGAATTCATTTCCCTGATTTCTTCCCAGAACCATAACAAAAAAAGAGGGAGGGAGAAAGCATTGTATACACTCTGGATGTTCACAGGCAAAATACTAGACTGACAGGACAGAAAAAATTCAAGATTTCTGATCAAGTGTTTATTTCCTATGAAGGTAAGAAAAGGGACAAATGGTGTCAAAACAGACAGTTTCTGAAAGGTTGTCTCATGTTACTGCTTTTTGTTACTCTCACAATAACAAACAATTCCAGGTGAAGGCAGGACCCACTCTACCCAGGCACTGGCTTTTTGAAAAGGTGTGGACTCTAGTAATATTCTAGTGCAGCAACATTGACATCTGTAAACACCTTTACCAGGCACTACAAACCAGATTCCTTTCCTAGGATCACAGCAGGCTTTGATAGGATTATTCAGATGGTGTCCCTGTGCTGTGGTGATCCATTTTCCACTTCCATTTCTTTCTGACCTCTAGTATTCATTCCATAGTGCTTAGGCTACTGGAACAGTGATCTAAGAATGAACAAAGTGCAATTAAGTAAACTTACATTAACATTAGATGTTTGACTAGATCAGTGCTGCATTAGACACACCCTCCCTCCACCCTCCTCTTTTTGTGCCAGGATGTGGAACTTTTATCGTTACTGTTCTTATCTGTCAAGGCTACTGTAGCATCTCTCTGTTGAGGCAAGAAAAAGCAATGAAAGTTTGGTGACCTAAACCATGATTTTATAAGGGGAGACATAGGAACAGGGAAGTATTGTGATACACAGAATTTTGTTAGAACCAAATCTATGTTTGTTTGGATATACCAACCTTATTCTTAGCTTGTTACTCTTACAGCCTGGCTTTGCTCCTAAAATTACTTATGCTAGCCTTTTATTACCCTACTATTTTGGTTACAGAAAGAATTCATGGGTTCCAAATCATCCCATTGTCTGGGAAGAAATCAGTATGATTCTTGGTGAATGGAGCAGATGGGTCAAAATAAAAAATAGTTCTTCCTTTCAAAAAGTGGCATGGGATGTTTACCAACCATTTAAGTAACTGTGGCTGGAAGCAAAAGGCAGCTCTATTTAGTGATTTTGTTGAGTAATTTCACCCGAGGAGGGTAGCACCCATCCTCTCACTCCATATATTTTATGGTCTACAGTATCTGCAGTGTCATTAGTACAGTTTTATCCTAGATGCATGGTGTGTGCATATGTCTGTGTGTGTGTGTGTGTGTGTGTGTGTGTGTGTGTGTGTGTGTGTGTGTGTGTGTGTGTGTGTGTGTGTGTGTGTGTGCATAGACAGATACAGAAAGAGACAAAATCGATACTTTTCCTTTATTGTAGGTGAGTTGTCAACTTGCTGAGTCACATTTATCCTTAAACCATAACATGTATGGTGCATTTGGAGGGACAAACTGTCCTGTATGTTCACTTTGCAGACAGATACATATAGTGGATGCAGAAAAAAAATAATTTTGCATTTATCAATCCTTTATTTAAATTTAGTTTAGTGTTAAATTCGGAGTTTATTGTGCTGCCATTAAAAAAGTTATGCTAGGTTCTCATAAACTGCATCCCAGTATGGCCAAACATTAATATATGGAGCATAATGTGTATGACCTCTGGCATATAATACTAAAGATTTGGGCAAAGCACATCTTCACCATCGTCAACACACTGGTGTGGGGAAGGTAACAAGGTAGAAGAAAATTGTACCTTATCTGACAATGTAAAACAAGGAAAAAAATTAGTGTGTCACTCCTTATTGTAGGAGTAAAAAAGTGCATCTGCACAGAAGATGTTGTCTAGTAATTTGAACAGTGCCCTGCCAACCACAGCTTCAGCAAAGCCCAGTCAGAGCAGTGCACTCTGTATATAACCATAAGTATGTCATACACACTTGTACTTCTTCCAGCCAAAAAAGTGGATGGAAATACATGCTCTAATGAATGTAGCATATTGGCAGAAATATTTGTAATATGCACAACAGGCACGCATTCAGCTAAATTGGGTGTTTCACTGTTTGTCCTCTCCAACCAAAAATATGCTACAGTTAAATGTGATGGATTATTCTAGCAGATGAATCATTGTTATGGTGTTTGCATTTCTTTATGTATTATATTATGCAAACTAGGGACTACCATCCCCTTAAACTCCCATCATAGTTTTTTTTTGGTTCGAAGTGGCATGTAAGAGGACAATATGAAGGTTAAGGGCTTACTACTACTATAAAGGCTACAACTCCATGGTAACATATTGTTGTATGTGCTAAAGTATTACTCCTGAAAGATCTTAGCACATTTTTGCTCTCCATGCTGAAACAGACTACTGCCTAGATGAGATGTCTAAAAGTAGCAGTTATGTTACAAATAAGGAATTATTACTTATTAGCTACTGGTGAGGGTGCCGTCCACATAGCTGATTGTAGTACCTGTTATCAAAGTAGTATATCAATGCAACTTTGTCTTCGTAGTGGTTTCCTTAATGATATGGCTCTTCTTTCATGCACAGTGAAAGTACAGCTGAGTAATAAAATATCAACTGGTAAAAGTGAAAGCATATTTTGTCTCTTGTTGTATACTTAAAATAATGTTTTTTCTTTAAATTTAGAATGAAAGTACATACCAAAAGAAAACCACATTTTCTTTCTTTGCTGCTTAAACCACACCCAGTCTTTGGCATGGTCCAATCATGTCTTGAAGTGACAGTGTCGTTATGCTGGTAACCTAGCAACCATTTGCTGTCATGGGAAATGTAGCTCCGCCCCCCTTGTAAGTTGCATCCAATGGAATGAAAGTGTTGTCTTTAAGAAAAACGTCATGTGACCAGAGTGGCGCTACGTTGCATGACGTCGTGACGTGAAGTATTAGATCGTGACGTGCCGTGCTGCCTTTTCTTGCCCATGGTATCAGTGAAAAGTAGTAGTGCAGTTAACGACTTCTGAATGAAATTAAAATTTTTAAAAATTAAGAAAGCATTTCTGATTTTCAGAACCCTACCAACTTGTTACCTCTATCACTTTTTTTCATTGTATCGTGGAATTTTATTTCTTTTGCTTGTGTTGTACAGTATTTGTTGTGTTGGACATGTTTTTCGAGAGAAAATTAAGCTCTTGTCAGCTAATAACTTGCACCCCTCAATGCCTGTGGATCAGTGTTTTGAATGTCTTTCAGACTGTTATTGTTTATAGTATAGCTTTGTACTTTTCATTAATTTCACCTTCAGATTTTAAAGCTGCAGTGTATTACAGGAACAAACAGTTCCCCAACTATAATTCTTTGAGTGAAATGGTGCTGTTTCCTGACTGAGGAAGCCGCACAGTTTTGAAATCCAGTTTTACTGTTGTTAAATGAAAACCAGGTGTGATATATTAAAATATATTAAATATATGATATATTAAAATATAATCTGTAGAACCAATAAATTGATGAAGAGTTGAAAATTCAGTGCCATATTTAAAATAGCAATAGTAAAAGTATTCACTGTAACAACATCCATTTTTAAGATTATTAAGATAATTAATTTTGTGGCAAGCCACCCAGTGCAGTACTCATCATTAGTACTTAATTTTCCAGTAATTAAAATGTTTTTTCAAAATTATTTTTAACACCGGTGGTTTTAGTTAAAAGTAATATAGCATCAGAACCTTTTAGTTTGTGATCAATCCAGTCCACACCATATGCTTATTTTATTACTTAACGTAGCCTGTCAATCCATATTGCTAATTTATTTAAATAATAACAATAAATGCAAACATATATATATATATATATATATATATATATATATATATATATATATATATATATATATATATATATATATATATGTTCTTGCTAAGTGACAGAGAATTTCATTGAGTCCTATAGCTGCCACATTTTGGTACAATATTTATAAACTAAATATTATAATGCTTCATTTGTTGCGGCAGATAATGTTTTCAATCTTTTGTAGCTTGTTCATTTCCAAGTCAAAAATGGCATTAATCTGGAATGGACTCGGTTGCCATTCTTTTTGCCTTTTTATACACAACATTCTGTCGACATTAAATTGCAGCATGCATAATATTACTCATCATTAACATTCCCAAAGAGTGATTTGTCAGGGGCAAGTGAAATTTCTGTTCTCTTGAAATTTAGTTTTTTTTTTTTTTTTTTTTTAAATGTACTTAACTCAACCAGTTGACCAAAGAACAGCACCAACCCCACGGCAGTAGCAAAAGCAGCCATTATTTTCTGGCTGTTTATTTTATTTTCAAAATCTAGTCTGAGAGAATGCCGCCCACCAAGCTAGTTTATTCCAAGGTTCTTTAAGAAAAGAAGGAATGTCATGTGGCTCTATAATGACTTAACAGTACATGAACAGTAGACTCACATGTCAAACTCTAGTCTGCTACATGTCCAGCTTCATAGCCTTCTGCTGGGAACTTACTAATTATAACAGTTTTGGTTGCTTTATTCCACCTTTCAAAAACAATAGGTTCATGCAAGTAAACTTCCCATTTTACACTGCAGCTTGGAACACAAGGAAAAGGGACCCCTTCCACTTTCTGCTTAATTCCATACTGGTTTCTCTGTGGTAAAACATTCCCTCTAATTGCTTTTTTGATGATGACTTAAAAAAAAAAGAAATGTTAATTGTTGAATATGATATTTCAAAGACATTTCTTAAGTGGAAAAGGGGTCCTAACCTAGGTTTGTTGGTATCACTGCTCTAAGACTGATTTTTTTTCACTCTGAAAAAAGCTGGTGCACTTTCATGAAACCCCATTAACCCACGCAATAATAAGCATGTTCATTACAATTGATTTTGCCTGCATGAGTTTTAGTGAAAATGTTTCCAGCTTTGACACTACCCCTAATTCAGTATGGCATCCCTTCTGTGGAAGATTCCTGACTGGCTGTTCCATAGTTCATCACCTATGGAATATCCAGATGCTAATTAAATGTATGGTTGTGTCTATGTATAACTTAGTTCTAAAATGGGAATTCAACCTTCAGAAGACTTAAAAGACAACAAAAGCAGTTGTTTATTGTTATTTGTTTTTTGTTTGTTTGTTTTGTGTGTGTGTGTGTGTGTGTGTGTGTGTGTGTGTGTGTGTGTGTGTGTGTGTGTGTGTGTGTGTGTGTGTGTGTGTGTGTCTGTGTGTAAGTGCAATTTTGTCTATGTGGGTGTCAGTGTCAGTGAGAAATGTATGTAAGTACATACATGTATGGTTGTGTTTTGTACTGTTGCTGAGGCTACTTTGCTAAATCTAGATAAGAACAGTAGCAAAGCAGCCAGTAGTCTACTCAGACTGTTTAGTTCCACATGTGCATGCATGTACTAACTTTAAATTGGGTCACATGCTTATTACTCTTCTGCATTTTCTCCCTTGTACATTAATATACCCGTATACTGGGTTTGCAGTAGCTTTATAAAGTTCAGCTCAAGATGTTACCAGCATTTGCAAGCTTCAAGTTAAAAAACAATCAGACCAATGAAGTCCAGAAAAGTTAAACAGAGTAACCGCTGTTTGGGTTTTACTGAAAGGAGGACATGTGCTGGGACCTGGATTATTTAGCATATAGCAGCCACCCATCAAGCTCAGGTAGATAAAGAACATTTATAAACTTTGAGTTAAACTGGGTGCTCTTTCAATCCTGTGGCTCCACTTGGGAACTAATTGAGCAAAACTGATTGATCAAAACTCTTCACTGTCATTCATTCCAATGACAGAAATCAAAATCAGTTGCAAGGGCACTCTCCTGCACCTCCTGCCCCCCACACACACCCTTTAATTTACATACATCAATTCCATGGTCACACAGTAGTGAAGACAGGAGAAACACCTGCAAGCAATGCACAGTAGTCTCAAGCAGTCACTATTTTCACTGTAAAACAAGTAATTTCCAAGGACCCATTGTGCAAGTAAGTACAAGACAGCCTACATACATTGCAGACATACATAAACATGCAAATATTTATACATACATAATATCCATCTGCATCTGTAGGTTTGACAGGTATTATATGTTGTAACATGACATTAATTTTTTCGATAATCTAATACCATACATTTTCTATCATTTAGAGATACTAAAGCATTAAGATCACAGATAAGGACCTTTTGGCATACCTCTTCTTTGAAGTGCAGTTTAATTTGCACTCCAGCCTCATTCCTGTCCATCTGAATTACCAACAACACTTCACAGAAAGCTGTCCTTCAAAAATCTTTTCCTCACCATAATATTTTCTTAAATATATTAGCACATTAAAAATTGAAATTATACTTCTTTTTTCATTCTTTTATTTGAGAGAAAAAATATTCTGGATCAAGATGTTTAGCTGCATAATTTCACCCAAACATAAGACATGGAAAAGCACACTATATTCATCTTTTAGGGGGTATATACCCTTATAATAAGATCCACAAGCATCCAAAAAGTTGCAGAAGAATATACGGTCTGATTGACAACTTGTGACTACACCTTAATGTTATATCTATATATTCTGATTGCCTTGTTCTGTGTTGTCATCAAGCTTTTGTAGACGGTTAGTTGAAAACTGGCTACTGTACTTCAGATGAGAATGCACAAGTTATCTTGTCAGGGAAAGCACTATCTCAATTTCTCTACGGGCAAAACACCTGTCTTTCTTTCACTGCAGCACATTTTACTGCTAATATTTTTCCATCTGTATTATTACACTTCTGCTTTGCCCTCAGGTTACTACAAACATGAAATCATTTTCCAGGTTTATGATATTTAGTACTTAATGAAATCTAAATCTTTCTCCGAGATGATGCTCTTCACCTGCATATATTTATACTTGACTGCACTTATGCCATCATGCTAATGAGTGTGGACTATATTTTGATGTTTCTTTCATGTTTCACAATTTCTTGGTGTTTCTGTTCTTGGATGGATATCTTTCCAGTCAGTTTACTGACTAAAAAGACCTATAACCAAGCCACCTTCAAAGTCTACTGCACTTACATCTTAGTTGCTATATTTCATTAGAACATATTCTTATGCTGCACAGCCTACCCCCCCCCCAGTTTTATTTGTAGTCCAGTGATAAAGAACATATATACTGAAATATACATGAAGGCCATATTAGTTTCTAACAAGTCATATCTGTGGTTAAAAACATCAGTTTATTTGTTTCTTTGTTTCCATGAAGCTTTGCTGACTTGCATTATGTTAGCTACTGATCACAAGCTGCTGTTTTATAATTCACATCATCATCTAGATATATGAGAAGTGTTATATAATGGAACAAAACAGTGACCATAAATAAGTATCCTGACAGACCCTTTTAAAGTGCCTTTAGTGTCCTCTTATGGGCCTTACCCCATTATAAGTTTGTCTTTTTTAGCAGTACTAGCTAAATGAAAGTAGTTTTGCCTTCCTTCCTTCTGTGTGCACATGCCTATTGTATGTGGCCTGTCACCTACCTGATTTCATATAGGGACTACAAGTGCTTGTAGCTTGTGGCACATGCCTTAACACCCATCCTACTTAACTACCTTGCCCTCCCACCACCCAACTCTGCTGAACTTCATAGCCCTACCAGAGCCCTAACTCTGACCAATAAACTCCCACTCTGTCCCTAACAGTTACTGTAGAACTCCTCTCCTGCTCCTTAACCCTAAAGTCCGGATTGCTCCATAAACCAAAACTCCACCATCCTCCTTAAACGTAAAGCCCCCAATTGTTTTCTAAACCTAAAACTCCATTCCTGCTGTCTAGCCCTAAACTCACTTTCCTGCTTCCTAAACCTGTATCCCCCTCCCAGTTGCTGCCCTGAATCCCTAACCTGCACTTCCTCACCCATGATGTGTCTGCTCAACTCTCCCTGCATGGCTGCTGCAACACAGCCAAACATGGAGTCAAGTTTGAGCATGAACAGCATCCTGTGTGAACTGTAAACCACCAAAGTCCCTAGCTTTCAGACAGTAGTCTTTTAGCAACTGTGACTCTGGAGCTTATAGTAGTTCCATTCATATATATTCCAAAGAATGTTTTATCACCTTTTTCACTGATTAATCAATATTCTGTTTGTACAGATGTTTTTCTGACTGTTTTCCTCACATATTTATTTTTCCAGATAGCTGTCCTTTTGAATTTTACCCTCATTTGGGTCTGTATTGTACCTCCAGGGTTCCAATTTTAATCTTTGCTGATGCTGTTATTACAGTAAAGAGCCACAACATCATTTATTTGCTTTTGTACATATCTATAATATGAAAAATAATTGAGTTCTCTCGCTTTCATTTTAACATGTTGTCTTAACTCCACCATTTTTCTAAAGGTTTAGGGCAGCCAGGAAGAATTCTTCAATTTTCCTAAATCCAACATTCCTGAAGTCTAGGATCTTTATTTTAATGTGGCTCAATTGTGGTCATTTTTTTATATTGATGCCACTAATTCTCTAAGTCAAGTAACACTGTTTTCAGTAGCAGAACTACCATCTTACTACAGATAGGCAACTTCCCTGATATTGCAAGGAACAGCCTTGGAACTGATGAATGCACCAGTTTCCAGGTCCTACCATAAGTAGAAGAATCACGTTTGTGGAAATATTTCTCACTATCTGTGCCTTATTGCTCTTGATCCTTTGATTGTTATACTTCATTATGTGTTGGAGATTTGTGAGTCATAAATCACACTCCTGTGACTTTCAACTACATTTCGTAGCTCAAGTTACAAACCCACATGCCACTTCTTTCTATGCTTCTGTTGCAGTTTTTGTGGCATTTAAATAAAAAAATGCTGTTTCATTTTTGAATAAGCTGTCATTTTTATAAAATACATAACTTGGCCTGGCTATTGGCTAAGTCACAGCTTTAATTGCCTCAGAATAAGTGTGGCTGTGCAGCATTACTGCAGTTGACTATAGGTTTGTGATCTTATGAGCAATGTCAGGTATATCTCTATGCATTTGTGGTTTATCTATTTGCCTTTTCCTTCAAATGCTTTGATAAATGTCATTCACAATGCTTCCTGATTTTTATGGATGGTACTGTAACTCTGTGGAGATTAAGGGGGCAGGGTCTCTTTACTTCATGTAATGGTTGCTCTGCTTGGAAAGTGTCTAATATAATATATAGACTGTGCATTAAAGTGGATTGCTGTGTGCCTGACAGGATTCTTTGTATAATCCCAGGACAGTGTGCAACCTTAATGACTTTGTTCAGCCCCAGTCCTCTGGGAATCCAAATGCCTCTTGTTTGTAACATTCCTTCACCTAAACCATGAAGTTTCTAAAGTGGCTATGTCTGTCCTTCTTTTTGTCATAAGCAAACAGTGCATCTGATAACCACTGTTTTGCTAATTTTCTAAATCTAGACACATTCACTGAACTCCTCTTAACTTGATTCTGTGTTGTCCATAGTACCTGTCAATCATTTGACAACATTTTAGCTGCCTATGCTATCCTCTTGCCATACTAATCCAGAGTGTGTTCATACGATCTCTTCACGTCAGTGCACTTGGAAGGTAGGTAGGATAAATGTCTTCATCTCTCTCATCCTATGAACTCTGCACTGAAAATCATTTTCCTTTTCCAGGGTGTAAACCTCTACACATAATAGTGTCTTCTAGCCTTAGCACTACTCTGGGTTGCTATTAAAGGTATTTCCTCTCTGACATTTACTGAGTGATAAAAAGTAGGAATCACATGGGAGTTGTATCTTTATTCATTCATCCTCACCACCACTCCCAGTCCTACTACTGTCAATGTACACAAGATGATTTATTGCACAATATTTGATCAATACATTTTTGCACACTACATTTTCACCATGTCTCGGAACCGTAAAAATCCACTGCCAATCATTAGCAGTTGTGGTGACCCCTAACCAGGAAAAGCCGAAATACATTACTTTACATTTTCACCATGTCAGCAGTTCCAAATCACCTCATAGTTTTCACTACATATATGCTGTCCAGTGCATCATGAGGCATTGTTTTTATCTTGAATGAACAAAACTATACCCAATAAGGGTAAAACTAGTAAGAAAAGACAAAAACCAAAAACAGACAAAGAATTCCACTTCTTTAATACAAATACTCTTAAAAACTAAACGCTCTCGCCATTAAAAAATGGCTTCTTCAGAGTTAATAAGAGATAAATACATCACTTCATTTATATTAAAAAAGACATATTGTCCATCCACTCACTTGACCCAACTCATAAATATTTCATTCAAAAACCAGACTCCCCTTGCTAAAAGTAACATACATATATTTTTCTATCTAAGCAAGTTTGCAAAATCTAAAAAAATAATTAAATAAATAAATGCGACATATACAATTGATAACCAAATATTAAAAATATATATATATATATATATATATATATATATATATCATATTTTGTGTGTGCAAAGATACAAATACAATATTTCACAAACATTGCATTCATAATTATAAAAACTTTATCCAGAAATGTGGATATATATATATATATATATATATATATATATATATATATATATACATATATATATATATATATATATATATATATATATATGTGTGTGTGTGTGTGTGTCTGTGTGTGTGTGTGTGTGTGTGTGTCACCATCATAATAATAATTAAATACTAAATTTCATTGGCCCTTTGTTTTAATACTGGCATAATGAATACATTTTCATTCAATCTAGGGGGGCATGTTGCATTTAATTTAATTTGCCATTTATATTCTAGTTTTTCTACTCTATTTGTCATCTCCCCCACTTTCGCTTGGAATCACTTAATCAAGTACAAAAAACTAAACTTCTATGAATAAACAGGGCATTATGTACATCTTTATTCTTAATTGCCCTAAGATGTTCTGCTATCCTGTCTATAAGTCTCCTTATAGTTTTTTCCACATAAAAACCTGGGCAGGTGCTACAACTAGCCAAGTACACTAGCATGTTTGAATTGCAACTACATCTGCCCGGACATGGTTTAGACCTATTGTATACAACTACTGTCACATATGGGCCATCATGAATGTACTTGCAATACTTGCAAGCCCCACATTTATACATAACTGAATGTGTACTTCTAGAAATTGGCCTCTCTAAAATATTTTTCCCCTGCAGAATACTACTCTTGGTGTCTATCCCAATCTCTGATTCATGTTGTTATCAAAACTTGTGTCCCATATTCTCATAATAATTTCTAAAATTGTGGATGTTTGGTGATTATATTTCAATATAAGGGCATCTGATTTGTAAGGTTCAACTTTCTTCTCAAGACATTGATTTCCTCCCCATAAAATCAGGGAAAAGGAAGTATTTCTGTTAATTTGTACTTCATTTCTCACCTCCAAAAGTAATTTCAATGGGTATTCTCTGTCCAAAAACATACCAATTAGAATATATATTTCTTTTTGGTATGTTATGTTGTCACTAATTAAATGTGACAACCTTAGCATTTGGCCTTTAATAATACTTTTGCGGTGGTGGAAAGGATGACAACTTTGATAATGAAATAGAGAATTACTATATGTTTCTTTCCTAAATATATTACTTTGTATGCCTTCCAGCATTTTTATAAGGTGGATGTCAAGAAAGTCTATCATCTCACCATTCCAGCTACTAGTAAATGTGAAAAAGAGGTAGTAGTATTTAAATAATCTACAAATTGTTTAGTCTCTTTCTCATCACCTCTCCACAATATTAGTATATCGTCCAAAAAACAATTGTATAAGACTATATGATCCCTAAAAGGAGACTGGAACACAAACCTTTCTTCCCAATACAAAATAACTAAGTTGGCAAAGCCAGGGGCACACTTTGCCCCCACGGCTACTCCTGATGCCTGATGAAATATTTCCCCCTCAAAACTCAAGTAGTTATTCTTTAATACTATTTCCATTAAGGCAACTAATGGGTCTGTCTTCACTCCATTAAGTAAGTTTTCTACTTTATACAAGGCTTTCTCTAAAATAATTTAAGCCTACATCATGTGGAATAACTGAAAAAAGATTTACCACATCTATGGTAAGGAAAGAAAAATTAACATTGTTCAGATCCCTTATAACACTCAAGTGCTTGAGGCAATGCCTAGAATCCTTTAGTATGTGTTTAATCCCAGCTACCACCTGTTGTATTCCCATGTCCGCAAACAAAGCCATCGGCTCAGTTTTTGAGCCCTTTGCTGCCACTATTGGTCTAAATGTTTTTTTTTTCAATATTCTTGTTGATTTTGGGAATCCCAAACACAACAGGCATTACTGGATGCTCCATATTAATGTAATTAAATTCAGTTTCATGTATTGCTCCTTGAAAAAGTGCATCAAGCAAAAACAAGTCTATTCTATGGTAAGCAATATTCATCTCATTTTTAGAGACCCACTAGTAAGTGGAATAGTCATTCAAAATTTCATGCATCTTTGCCACATAATGGAAGTGAGACATTATGACAACCCCCCTTATCAGGCTTCATAATCCTCACTTCACTAATATTGGCCAATTCAAATAAAACATTTCTTTCTTCAGTACTAAGATTGTCACATTTACTAAAGGTACCAGTTTTTACCATATTTCTCTTAATTTCATTGGCGCACATTTTTTCAAATATAATATCCTTATGAACAGGAGGTATAAATGTACTTTTCCTTTTAGGGATAGAAAGTAACAAACATTTTTTATTATTTTGATCATTAAAAAACAGTGACAAATTCAATTGCCTTGTAAACAATTTAAAGCTAGTATAGACATCTACAAAATCTAAATAAAATGCAGGCACAAAAGTAAAACCTTTACACAACAAATTATGATGTATACTTTTAATTTTCAAGGCACTGTAGTTGTAAATTGTGAAACCTTCTTTTTTACAGATATCACAACTGGCAGGTACATTCTGAATTTCAAAACGCAAAAGCGAACTATCCGCCTCATCTTGTGAGTTTTCTGCCCTTATTTGGCAGTTAAAATTGCTGGAATTCAATGTCTCTTGTTCGCCCACTGGCATTGTCTGTTGCAAAAACCATTCTGTTGTTGTTGGTGTTGTCCCCCATATTGTTGATTCACTTGTCCCCCTCCCCTTCTGTTCATCAAGCATTCCGATCTCCTCAGGGGTTGATCTAAAAAATGTCGTTCACCATGCTGTACATTCCCATTCTCATTCTGATTAGACAAACCCCTATCAGAGTTGTCCTTGTTGTCCCTTTCACCTCTCCACCTATTAAAATTGTTAGAGGTAGTTTTATAGGCATCATTAGAGTATGCCAAATTGTTTTTATAATCATTAGTGTCCCTCGCCAATTTTTTAATCTTAATTTGAACATTTTTATTAAATTGGTCTATAAACTGTTAAGCACCAAACAATAATTGTTAACATGTTGGAAAAACAGTAAATCATTGACTATGCTTTTATTCAAAGAAACTATCTCTTTCTCAAGTGAAACCAACTTAATATGATTGTTCTTTACAATAATGTCCAACATTTCCAAGCCAGTGTTGTTGAATAATTCCACCAGTTCCTTATACGCCTTTGACCCATAATCAGTTCCCATTGGTAGTTTCCAAATTCTTAGGCCTTTAGGTACTTGTTTTAGTGCCAACGATTTTATAAGATATGCATTGCCCAACTGTACGCCTCTATGTTTGTGTCTTTTGGCTTTTCCCGGTTAGGGTCGCCACAACGGAACTCCGGTCCGCTAATGTTTGGTAGTGGATTTCTACGTACCGGGTTACCAGCCCTGATGCACAACCTTCAACGAAGGCACACCCCATTCACGTATGCCTCCACACAGAAGACGCTCTAGCTGAGAATTGAACGGGACAACGTCTTACGGTGAGGTGACAACTCTACCGCAGCACCACCACCACAGTCTATATTTGTGACAAATACCTTCAAAACGGTCAATTTGCTTTCTCAGTGAAAGCATCTCCCTTCTCTCCTCATTCAAGTCTGAGAAATTGAATTCTGGTAAACAAAGCCATTTCTTTATGTCGTTACTCTCCAGTCGAACTGTATTGGTCTCAGCATTGATGTTATTCACCTCCTCCAACAATGGTGGTGAATGTAAAGTGAATAAATCCACTTGGGAGTTCATCAGCATAGCTCGTGTTGCCCCTCTAGCCTCTTTCTGAGTAAGGAGTGTCATCAATCCCTGCATGGAAGCTGTTAACTCAGTAATAACAGCTTCCATGACACAAAGTCAAAGTTTACAAACTAAATAAAGTGGAAAACAAAGGCTGTTTCGGTCGAAACCACAAATGAACAAAACTATACCCAATAAGGGTAAAACTAGTAAGAAAAGACAAAAAACGGACAAAGAATTCCACTTAAATGCTTTCGCCATTAACAAATGGCTTCTTCAGAGTTAATAAGAGATAAATACATCACTTCATTTATATTAAAAAAGACATATTGTCCATCCAATCACTTGATCCAACTCATAAATATTTAATTAATTCAAAAACCAGACTCCCCTTCCTAAAAGTAACATACGTATATATATATATATATATATATATATATATATATATATATATATATATATATGTTTTTATCCTTGCTGTCTTTACATTCAGCCCAGCCTATTGCCAAATACTAACACACTGGAAGCCTTTATACTAGGATGTATTCAAGGCAGACAGAATGTAATCCTTGCAGCTGTGTTTTTCCAAATTCTGTAAACTGGGAATTACCGATCTTCTGGGAATGATTGTTACATTTTGCTTGTCTGCCCAGTTACAACCTAATCCAGCTTTATTGGACTCTTACCTTAATATGCTGCATGGATAAGGGAATTAGACACTGTAAAATCCTGTTGTGAGAACTGAGTCAGACAGTGAAAGTCAAGAGATTAAAATTGTGGTTAACATCTTATTTCTTCAAAACATTTACAAAAACTCTAGGGCATCATAAGGGAACCTCATCTGTGATTAATGCTGAAGTGTATTCTGTGTTGAAGAGCATGTATGCATTTTGGTATATACACTTAACTTTAAAGCGGACTCAAGAAAGTGAAAGTGAATAATTTGCTTGTTTTAAGAACGTTGCTGCTGTATGGTCAAGTAGACAACCCCTTCCACTCTACAGTGCTGCTGCTGTTAGTCTCATTTTGCCAGTAGAGGTGCTTTTGTGATGGTAAGTCATAGGTACAGTAACATCAAGGTTGAGTTCCCCTGTATTTTGGCTTGGTTATATGCATCTGGAAAGCACTTTTTGTTTGATGAATGGTAAAACGTGCTATAGTTTGTCTTAAGTGCCTTGCTGCTAAACATTCAGCTGGCTCTTTGAATTCTGGGTACCAAACACAAATTATGAATTAAGATCCCTTTTGTTAAAAAAACAGTCATCATGAGTCAATACAATGTTGATTGTGGACTTGGAATAAGAAACTAAGTCTTAATGCCACCTACATTCCTGGAAACCTATATTAGCTTGCAGAATTCCTCTGCTACCAAGTTGAACCATAGTGAGACTCTTAGCTACATGCTTCTAAATCTGTTTCAGAGGTGGAACATCCATAACATTGATTTATCTGTATACTTTCCCCCGTTCCACCATACCAAACTGCTAATTTTGGTACAATAATACTATGCAAACGGGAGTATATGCAGAATTTCTTTTAAACATAGTACAATCAATTTTGCTTCATCCCTCTAATACTAGAGGTTGTTCATGAAAACCAAGGAAGGTCTGAGACAAAGATTCTTATAATGATTCCCCCTCCAGGGTCTGATATTTGTTCCCTTTACTCACATCCATAATCACACATCCACAAAACCGCTTATCGTTTCCAGTTCTTGACCAGGAACACAGTATTGCAGTTTGAAATCCTTACATATACAATGACTGTTAACTGCTCCTCATCAGTAATTAAGTAACTGTTCATATAGCAACCAATTAACGATATACTAGAGATGGTTAAAAGCCCTGACCATGAATTGTGTTTGCGACTTAATAGCAATGTTTTCTTTCTGAGCAACAAAACACAGTCCTTGCCTTTCTCCACTAACATCTAAAAGATGGGGTAATATGTAAGCCACCTGCTGTGGTTTGACTTACACCTCTTGTGGAATGTCTGTTATAGCAGTTTTCATGTTGCACTTTAGTGTAATAAGTTATGTTTTAACGTGAGCAAAACTTATCAAATTAGGTTTCACCATTTCTGACAAGAAGCCCAATCTTATGAGTCTTGACCCTTCAAAAAGCTAAAGTGCAAATCAAGCTAAAAACAATGAATTCTGAAACTCACTGTTATATCTTTAAAGTAATTTTGCAATGGGCCTCACCCCCTGTCCTCACACTTCTGGTACTTATATATGCTAATTCCAAGATTGTTGTACCTCAGAATAGGCATAATGCACCTAGATATCACAAACTCAGACATTGTATACATTTTACCATGTTTGCACTTTCAGTTTCCCTTTTCCAAAATTTGCACTTATGACCATGGGACTTTCAGAAAGCACCCATCAAATTAGTCCTTAAATGTACTTTGGACTGTTCTGGATCTGGCTTTATACTGTCTCTCATTAAAGTAAAACTTATGCAGCAACCTTTGATCTAAGACCTCTGATCTTTCTCTCAGAAAGCATCATTAACAACACCCTCCCCCCCAAAGGATGAACACCTTGTTACATAATGTGGTTTCTGCACTTGAATGAACCATAGAGATATGTCATTTGGGGGCATGGGAGGGGCAGATTTATTAAGCCACTATTTTAGGATATTTAGTGTTTTGGTTTTAGTTATGTGGAGTTACAAAAGTCTTGTTATGAATTTCAAACTTTTTGGAGGTTGAACTTTCATATTAGAGAAGAATGACAGAGAGACACAGTAAGGCATGACTGACTGGCTTCCCAGACATGAACTTGAATGTTGTTACTGGACCTGTGTCAGTCATGGTCTGTCCATAATAAACACAGTTTTTGTATATAAACTTGCCTTTTGTTAATCAATTTTTACACTAGAGCAATGCTATCTTGTTTTGCATTTGCTCCTAATGCCATAAGTAGGTAAAGAATGAAAAACATACAGATGCCTACAAGAGTCATCTCTGAGTATCATAGTAGTACAGTTGTGCTAGATCCTCATCACAGCAGTAAAACTTGGAGAGCACACTTTCTTTTATACTGATGAGTCTGTCCTTCATTCCACCTGAACCTTACCTTACATAATTACTGAACTTGATATATCAAAAGTGCTCAATATCAGCAGTATCCTTTTACCTAATTGTAGCAAAGTTGGAATTAACTGGAGTGCATTAAATTAACTGCCAATTAAATATATATATATATATATATATATATATATATATATATATATATATATATATATATATATATATAAAAAACCATGTGACTCCTGAAATGTTGATCTAAATAAAGCAACCACTTGATGGTTATTGGAAAGAAAGGTCAGTCCTATGCATTCTTGATTGTTCACCTTTCTTCTGAACCCACAACATCATTTTAAAGTGAAGCATTGAGACCACAGCCTTGTCCCTGAAAAAATATTACACATTCATTTTTATTGGTAAAGTTGTTTTCCTAATGAACTTTTGTGTACAATAAGATGCTTAAATATTTTATCATGTTCTCCTTCTCCATGTTCCTCGAGATCTAAAATACTTAACCTTTTTGGTCTCTGTTCTTACCAATTCTGCTGCAGTGCTAGTTTTGTTCCTTCTTCTGGGGACTAGCTCGTGCTCTAGAACTTTTCAGAGATGGTGACTTTACATCTGCATCATGACTTGTAGACAGACTTTCATAGATTGTGCAGTGGTATAGCCACTTCCTTTTCTTTTACGTGATAGTTCCCCATCCCATGTACCACAGAATCCACCAGTCTTCCTTACTGTGTTTTTGCTACAAACAATGCTTACCTTGGATTTTCTGATTTGAGGAGTACAATTATTAACACTCTCATGTTGATTTGCACAAATGTGTAAGCACAAATGGGTAAGCTGGACAGTTAATTTGCCAACCATTTGTTCTCTGAACAGTGAATGGAGATATTTACCTAATCATTATTGTTCATAGTTCATTGACAGGCATCAGTTTATTACATTGGTTAGGAGCAGCACCAGAAAAACTAGAAACCTGAAGTCTGGCTGCTACTACTCCACTTCTGAGAATAGTACAAAATGTGCAGTCATGATGAAGGCAGTGTCTTAGTAATATGAACTATATATATCATTACCTTTCCCCCTGCTCCCCAAAACCACATGCATGAACAATGTTAACAGGTGTACAGCCGATATGTGTCCATCCTACATATATGAAAATCATTTTGTGTCTTCTATTTCTAACCCAGTTCACTAATATTAAAAGTGTGTTCACCCTATACTTTTGACTGATTTCCCATGTACAGTGACTGGGGTGCCTAATCCTCTGATGTCAAACTCGCAACAAAAAAGATATCAGACAGTATGAGCATGGCTCTCAACCAATCAGAGACATGTCCAGAAATAATCAGGGACACTTTTAAAATACTAGTACTGCCAACTTAAGACGTTGACAGAATGAGAGAATGACAATTAATATACATTTTATTTAGTAAAAGTAGTCTATAACTCTAATTATTGTCATTATTTATTAACTGTAATTCACAGCATTTTCTCCAAAAGTCACCAGATTTACAAGGGATTAAGAGGAACAAAGATAAAAAAGGAGTCAAACTCAGGGACAGTTGAGAGGCATGAAGCATGACATGGACTGATATTTTAAACACATTTGTCCTTCCTGTAAGGTGTATGTTAAATTTGTCTAACAGTGCAGAGGATTAAAGCTATGTGCTGTTAACAGGTGCTTCCTGTACTCCAGGTTTTAATACTTTCAGGGTTCATTTGCCTACTGTGTGACTCTGAACACCTCACTTAACTAGATAGTGCTCTCAGATTGTGTCCAATGGGCTTACCCAATTAACAAATAAATAAAATAATCAAATAATTTTCTTACATGCAGTATATTTCCCACATAAAAACCTGCATAGTTATCACATTGGGGTGCTCAATCCCTCAAGGCTAAGATTGACTTCACCTGGACAATGCAAAATGCCAGATCCATTGTTCAATACCTTAAATTAAGCCATTAAACAAATGTAGAGTGTGCTGTAAATATGTACAAATAAAGAAATAAGTAATATAAATAAGTAATATACTGTCATCTGCTCCATGCTTCTCCTGTCAGTGCAACACTGAAATACTAACCATAGCAGGAATTTTTCACCCTTGAGCCCAACACTTTTAGGCTTTAATGGATATTCAGTATGGCAGTATTCAACCTGAAATTTGGAAACCTATATTTGCTCATGTTTAAACATAAAGTCAAGTATACAGACAGTCTATTATCATTTTATGCACTCATTGATTCCTCAAGACTTCTAAAACCTCTTGGAACTTTTTTAAGAAACTTAACAAGCAATTTCAGCAGGCTTCTAACAAGCCCAGTTTTAAGAAAGAAAGTGTCAGGAAGTGTCCAGAAGGAAGGCTGGAACTGTCCAGAAAAAAGGGACGGTCGGTTCATAATGACTCTTGCAGCATCCCCCAACCTGCCATTCCTTTAAATCTGTCCCAAACGTCTGTCTCTGCACCTTCCCCTTTGGCATCAGATTATCTCAGACAAATGGATACAAATGGCAGAGGGAAAGCCTAACTCCATTTTAAGATAATCTCACTGCATCCTTTCTGCAGTCATCAACCAAATGTTTTCCTTGGGGGGGTGGCATTGAACAAGTTCTGCCAAATCAGTTGGAAAGAGTTTTTATTCAACAATTTTTGGGGGTGCCTAAGATTGATCCCTCTTGGAGACCACTTCCCAACCTTTCCTGTCTCAGCCTGTTTGTGAAAATACCAAACTCTGCTATCCCATATTTCTATTCAGACTTTTTTTAGTAACACTAGACTTGAAAGATGCTTATCACACTGCCATTGCCACAGACTTCATATGTTTTCTAACGTTTTCCTCTGTCAGGATTGCATTATCATTCAGTTCTCTGATTTACCCATTGGGTTATCTATTGCTCCAAGGGTGTTCACAAAGTGTATATCTCCTGTGATGGCCCATTGCTGATTGAGCAGCATTTATTTAAATGACTTACTTTCAGAGTGTTTCTCAAGTGTCTGGAGTATCCTATGTGGGTAAGCAGTCTTCTTGTAAATCTAATATTCCAGATCAACATTCAAAAATTATCTTCGATTCCTTCTCACAGGAATGTATTTCTGGAATGTCTTCTAGATTCCTTGATGCAAAAGTTATTTCTTCCAGAGGAGAAAGTGGCTTTGTGTCTAGAAATTTTCCTGAGCTTTCTAAAGGCTCTGCCAGAGTGTTTGTCAAGCAGTGGTGCAGCGGTAGCATTGTCACCTCACAGCAAGAGGTTCTCTGGTTCAATTCTAAGCTGGAGTGCCTTCTGTGCAGAGTCTGCATGTCCTCCCTGCATTTGTGTGGATTTCCTCTGGGTGCTCCAGTTTCCTCGCACATTTCAAAGATGTGCTTCTGGAGCATTTTTCCCTGGGCCGCCACTGAAAATTGGCTTTGTTCCAAGTCAGACTTTCCTGGTAAACAAATGTTAAATAAATAAATGAATAAATTAGGGTTCATGACATCTATGATTTCCCTTGTAAGGTTGCACATGTGAAAAATTCAGTGTTTTTTAAAGTCTGTTTGAACCCAATATACACATCTGCTGCCTTTTCAGATTCCAATATTGGGTTTTGTGAAGAGGGAATTCTGCTGGTGGAGAGACCAGATATCTCTGAATCCAGATCTTCCATTCTGTTTCCCATCTCCTAATCAGTCTGTAATAACAGATGCTTTGGATTTTGTATAGGGAGTTGTGTCCATTAGAGTAAAAGTGCAGAGTCTTTCAAACAAATTAGACAAACCAAAGGACATAAATGTGAAAGAGATATTAGCTTTTATTCATGCTGTAAAATCTCTTCACCACCTGTGGTTCCCAGAGCTCGTACAAATAATCACAGAAAACACTACAGTGATGTGATACATAAACAGGGGGCACCATGTTTTATCCTCTGTTCATGCTGGTTATGATAGTTAGAGAGATTGCAAATGAGCACTGTTTAACCATCCAAGCTACTTGCATCCCTTCAGAACAAAATATAATGGCAGACAAACTGAGCAGGACCAGGACGGGCACTCACCAGTGGAAATTAAATGGAGGGGTGGTCTTCCAGGAATTGATCCAGTTGTGGAGAACTCCTGAAGCGGATCTGTTTCCCTCCTTCCAAAACAGAGAGCTAAATAAATTTTGCTCTAGGACACCTTGTAGGCAGACATGGAAAACAGATGCGTTTTCATTCCTATCGATAGGGATGTTTCTATTTGCCTTTCCACTGATATAAGGGGTCATTCCAAAGATTCAGAAGGACTCTCCAAAGATCATTGTGGTGATTGACTTCTGGCCTAGGCAACAGTTGTTCTCCATTTTTATAAAATTGGACAAGGACAATTACTATAAGCTTCCTCACACATTGAATCTACTCACACAAGACAGGTTGTGGTTGATACACCCCAATCTCAAACTACAACTGACTGCTTGGGTGATTTAATGTTGATATCTTTTAGGCATCTTTTTTGAGGACATCCAGCAGGTATTAAAGGAGACAAAGAAATCTGATACTAGGAAATGTTATATTAATAAATGGAAAAGATTTGCTAGTTGGTCCACACTAAGGACCATAGCCCTTTCCAGGTTTCTTTTGGAGTTACAATATTTATGTGACTTACAATCCTCTGGACTATCTTATTCCATTATTAAAATAGATCTTTCGGCCATTTTTGTGTGTCCTTGGATCCTCCTCTTTCTAATCAGTCTTTGTTCAAGCTGTTCTTGAAAAGGGTTTTACATGTAAGACCACCTAAGAAACAGGTAGCACCTTCTTGGGATCTTAACTTTGGACTGGAAAACTAATTATGTCTTCATTTGAACCAGCTCATCTGGCTGATTTATGGTTCATGACATTGAAAACAGTGTTGCCTTTTGCTCTGACATCTGCAAGAGCATCTGAATTGTAGGTACTTATGTTGTGTGAACTCTGTTTGGTTTTCCATAGAGGTTGTTTATTTTAAGAAAAAAAATCCCTCATTCATGCCTAAAATAGGTTCAGAGTGTACATTTAATAAAGCCATTAAATCTACCTGTTTAATATATACAACCACAAAACCAGGTAGAAAGGAGTCTCCATACTCTGGATGTGCATAGGCAGATCACATATTGTCTTGACAGAACTAAATCCTGTAGAAAAGCTCTACAGCTGTTTGTTTCTTATGAAGGTAAATAGGGCAGCCCATGCCAAAATAGACTGTTTCCAGATGGTTGTCCTTTGCTATTTTTTTGTTTGTTTTTCCCGCCATAACAAGACAATTCCAAGCAGGGTCAATTTGCATTCTACCAGGGCCTTTGCTTCTTCTATGACATATTGGAAAGGTGTAGACTCTAGAAGCATTCTAGAAGCAGCTTCTTAGTCCTCCATACATATCTTTACAAAGACCTACACCCTAAATTCCTTTTCCAGGTCTAGAGCAGGCTTTGCTAATCCATTGTCCAGGGGTTCCTGTACCCTCATCCTGCCTCCTCCTAGACTCTAAACTTTGTAAATCTACCCATATAGCTAAAGACTAGTGCAGTAGTGATTTATGATGAACACAGCACAGTTGTATAAATGTGGTTACCATAATTTGTAGATATTTGATTAAATCACTACTGCAGTAGCTACAAACCACTCTCCTTTCCTCTTTTGTATTTTTATGTATTTTGTGTAACTAGGGTTATGTCTTTTTACCGTATCTCTGATTTTTCTATCAGGACAGTAAACTCCCTCTCTTTCAGTTGACAAGAAAGTTTTAAAGTAATTTGGTGCCTCTGGAGCTCAAGCTAACAGCAGCCTGGGTACGTGTGGAATAAGACAAAGCTTTAGATGACTGGACAGCTGTTGTGTTCTTGGCAGAATATAACATTTATAGCTAAAGACTAGTGTGGCAGTGATTTAATTGAACATCTACTGTTATGATAAATGCACTTACACAACTTTACTTTCATTTGGTGAATTCATGCTTATGAGTTTGGAAAGCCACAATGATTTCTTCAGAATTTACAGTACAATAATAATTCCATCTCTTCAGGAAAACAATGACTGCAATTTCAACTTAAGGATAAAATTCAGTTTTCAACCAAAAAATTAGATTAAACTTGTTTTCTAGCAGTCATACTATTTGGGAGTAGTGAAGCTTCTTAGAAAAGGAATGTTGAACGTTTAAATTAAATATTGTAAGGCAAAGTCACGGCACTGTTTTTCATTTGGTGAACACCATTTAATAGCTCCCAAAGCAGACTTCACTATTCAGTTAGAAATCATTTATTCTCAGCACAAATCTTTTTTCCCCCTTTTCTGTTTTTATTTACCTGTTAATGAGATAAATTAATTGTTTTTTGGATCCTTTCAGCCATTATTTAGACAACAGGGGTGAGGGTAAATGCAAATATATATCTTTAGAATAGCCAGTCAACCTGCATGTTTTGGGGTATAGACTTGAAGAAATGAAATCAAACCCATACAGGCATAATGGGAACATTCAGACTCCAAGCAGAATTTAAAAATGCAACCTAGACAATGGAGATGGGAGGCAGAACCCTTAAACCGCTGAGTCATAATGCTACCTTAAGGTAAAATTAGTGAATAACAACATTGCCTAAATAATATCACTACACTTAATTTGGTCAGTAGAGTCTCACAGCATCATCAGTTTACATTTTTTCTCCAGAAAGCTGCATTGCCATCATTTTTTGAATATAGTAGCCATCATTGTCCAAAGCCAGTTTCCACACTTACATGAAATTATTTGCTAACTTTATTCAGAAGATGATATCAAAAAGCTAGTCTGCTGAAAACTGATTGATCACAATCACAATGACTTACAAATCCGAGGTTCTAAGTTTAGTCAGATAGGGCAACACCATTGTTCTTTTGTCATTAACCTTTTTTCTTTAAATTTACTGGATAGCCATTTTTTCTGACTGTGCTAGCACTGCCTTCACTGCCTCTTCTTACACACAACAGAAAAAAAAATGTTTGATAATCACAGCAAGAATCTGCCCTTACTTTAGAAAAATTCTTGGTATCCTTGACTACTTTATCAGAGCCTGTCTCTCTAAAACTCATCAGAAAAACTATATTGAAGTTCCTAAAAACATAATGTTGAATGTCTGGATTAAAAATGAAGAAGACAGACTTCTAACTAGTAATTTTCAGCAGCTGCCCCCTCTACTTACACTGCTGCCATTCCTTCACTCTGTGCCATAGGTTTGATGTTATTTATCATTGTCATAATGAACCATTATTGATAATCCAAAGTATTTCTGTTTTTACTGTGCAAAATCATCACTCATTTGCATCCTTTAATTCATGAGGAACAGTTGTAACCAAATATGTGAATATTTTAAATAACAAGCACTATAAACTGCTACTGTTATGAGCATACATTTAGCTTTGTGTACAGCCTTAGAGCTACATTTCCACTACTGAATTCTGCTCTTTAATGCAACTACTTCTTCATGTCCATGTTTGCTTGCAGTACATTTAATTTACAGATCACTGCATTCAACACAATATTAAACAGACAACAAGCTTTTGTTAGGCACTCCTAAGCACAGTTAAGATCAGGTGCCATAAAATAACAACAGATGCTAAATGGCTTATAAAAGCTTTTAGATATTTCTCTGTACCACACTTTTAAATCGAGAGAAAAAAACAGTGGCAGAACAAAGTGACTAACAGCTTTTAAAGCCAATAGCTCCATATACAGATTCCTCTTCTGCCTGTTGTCTGTGGAGCAGCATTACAATATTGTGTGGCTTTCAAAGCTGTAAAGCACTTTACACTCCTACACTTTCTTTTTTCTGCAACTTGTAATACATGGAACCAGTAAAGCTCCATGCACCACAAAGAATTATGATTGGGTCTCTCCAATCATAAATGTTATGTGTTCTTGACATAGGTGCCAAAATTCACCAGACAAGCTTCACCTTTCTCCGCTCTTGAGGTAGAATTCTTGGCATCCATGTGTGAAACACATAATAGGCTGGTTATGATTTGACTTGATCATAATCTCTTTTTTCAATATATCCACCAAACCTGTTAAGTAAACATACTTTTTAGTAACACACCAGTCCTGGACTGTCATTTTGTTTCTCTCCCTGAATATTTCTTCCTGAAAAGTAACTGATCTCTTTAAAAATATTGTCTAATATAACATTAAAAATGTATTGTAAAATTATTGCAATTCCTACTGCTTATTTATTCTGTAGGCCAAACAGATGTAGTTGCTACTGATGCATTCTATCTATACTGCAGTTCAGTGTACAGCATTAGCAAATCTTTTCTGTATTCATAGCTTCCTCTGCTTCTCACACATTTAATGGTTCTGCTTCTATGGTGCATTATTTTGCACTGAGTTAAAGCAGTCTTATCAGTCCTTTGAGTAGTTCTAAGTTTGCTGCAGATGACAGAGACATCTTTAAAAATACATCCTCAATGTACCTTGGAGACACTCCAAGAAACATCTCCTACCCCAGAAGCTCAATCTAAATTTTCATGAAACGTAGCAGTGCACAATTTTATATCTACTGCTCATGAAAAATTACATTTTCATTAGTGATTCAGGCTACAAAAGATGACCATAGCTTTTTAATGCCTTTGTCATGCTTGTTCAACTGGAATCCATCCACAGTTGCTAGACATTAAATGAAATAAAATATGGCAACGTATGCTTGATTAATGATGGGAAATAAACAACTGTTCTGAATAAGGTCTATTTGTAGGTCTTTTAGGTCAAAGACAGTGACAGAGATATCATGACAGCCATATAAATGTTAAACAGTACAACATATCTAGCTATGGGAAAATTATAACAATATCTTTCGTAATACAGGATCTGCTGATTATCTAAAGACAAGGAAAAATTACTGCTATACAGGGCAAGCATGAACCCTAGGAAAGGTGTGCAGCCTTCTTAGTGTCATACATTACTGGCATGTAGTAATTACTGAACCTGCATATATCTAACACACCAAGGTGAATTGTATCAAATTGTTTTAAGCTCTAGTTCAAGCAATCACAGTTCAGACTTGGTATTAATTTGTAGTCAGTGACTGGACAGTATTTGACTTTTGGTATGATTTCACCCACGATAATTACCTTATCAAGGTCATGCAGTGCAGTTCAGTTTAAGTATATGTCTGTTGCATAGTTTTATTTATTTTACAACTGCACTAGAAGGTGAAAAGGTTACCCAGAATTCAATGCCAGCTGTCAATATCTGGATGCATGTTAGGCTTGTAATCTGTTTCAGTGAAATTATGTGAAAAAATTAAATGAAAATAAACTTTACTTTTACTCTTATTCTTTTATTACAGGCCTCAAGCTGAAAAAGAAGGGTGAGTCTGTGGATTTTCCTTCCACCCTCTTGTGCATATCATGTCTCTACCAAGTCTGCAGAGACTTTTCCAGTATAAACATTTTGGAGAATTCTCTTCACAGTTTCTCTCTCTGGTTTGTCTCATGTACAGAGGACCTGCCTGTAAGAGTAAAGCTGAAGATTCTCAGAGGCTCTGAATGATAGTTGGAGAATCTGTCAGGGATATTTCATAATTGAAATGCGTGTTCTTTCTCATCTTGTGCTCTCCTTTGCTCTCCTGAGGTTTTCATCACTTTTGCTATTTGTCACAGTCTGAATTTTGTCTGAAAATGGCTTAGCCAGTTGTACTGTTAGACTTCTACTGTGTATATACAGAAATTTTGGCACATTCATAAATAATTGGGAAATGATGGAGCAGGCTTCATGAATAGTGGTGGCAGAGATGAAATTTAAGAAGTTTATTTGTTAAAAAGAGGCGTTTTAAAAATAAATCTTTCTCTATTGATAGTAAGTGGAATGGAGCTTGAACTGTAGGTATTTATTATTATTATTTTGAGGGATTTCTTCTGAAACTCCTAAAATTCTAACAGTCAGTGGTGGAAACTGCAAGGCATCTTGGAATTTCAAAATTTGGGTGGCTGCTGACAAATTCTACACTAAGAAAATGGACAAAACAGCTATTGGAACAAATCCAGAAAATTACCTTAAATGTTTAAGTAGCTAGAATCTTATTTGTGCTACTAACATGTAAGTAGTATATAAGTGACTTGTAGCAGCATGGCACTGGGTGAATAGTAGCCGTAAATTTAATTTAAGAGATAATGGCAGCAAATAATTCCTTTGCCCTTAAGATATGTGAATAATGTGCTTTTCAGCCCTGCCTCTGTAGCCTGGCCTTGACTAGGATAGCAAACCCAGTCAATAAAGCATAAATAAATAAGTAAACAAGTAATGGCACAAGTCCTAAAAATGTACACATGTAGTCGTCTGTTTGCTTTATATAGAAACCATGCTGTTACAACTCTAAGATATGATTTTATTGATCTATCTTGAGGGACTTAGGATCTACAACTCCCGAAATGTTTGAAAAGCAATGCTTACAAACTATATCAAGTACACAAGCAGTGGTATTTAAAACAAAAATTAATATAGAAGCAGCAGCATGCATAAAAATTTGAATCTTATTTTTGAAAGCCAAATTTCTTATTTTATTGAATATTAGAGCTAATATGATAAATAAGAATGAATGTCAACATTTCCAGCCTCTGTTGTGCAGTTAAACGTTGATGCACGAGTGAAGACCATCACACATTTTGTACTGCAGAGATGTAAAACAATCATAATTGCAATTCAAAATTGCCTGTTTGGTCTTCCAGTAGAGATTTTTAACTGGAATGCAGAATATCTCAATTGAGAGACATGGATTCAGTCTAGTAACAAAAGGACCATGGTTTCAAAAAAAAAGCTAATATACTCTGAACACACAAAAAATTTGTTAACAATGCAAAAGTTGTTCTTTCTACTCAAGTATTAAAATCTGCAAAGGTACCATGACAATTTTATTGCATCTAGACCACACAAGTTCTGCCACCTTTACTTTCTGCTTTTATAAATATATGTCTTGGGAGCACAGCTCATCTACAGTAATCTCTGTTTGCAATACAGAGCATTATAATAAAAACTACCTTCTCTTCCAACATTATCTATTGCTTTCTTCACTCAAACTGCATAGTAAGATATAGTGATTACATTGATTTATTTGCTAGACAGCACACACTTGCACATGTTTAGCAACTGGAAATATAAAAAAATATTTAAATAATTTCATTTTATTATAACGATAATGCTTTGGAACCAAAGATTTATTTATTCCTGACATGAGGATTAGATCGCTCAGACTTCAACCTTGTAATCTAATGGACCAGTCAAAAGTAAATCTCAGCATAACTCCCACCCCCTTCCAAGACATTATTCCTATCTTAAACAATACAGGGATGTTAAACAGTTATCCATCCAGTCAGAATTATGTCAACTCTGCCAGAACCACACTTTAGAAATTTGTATAATCTCCAGCTGGACTTCCATCATAAAACTGAAACCTGTCCTTTAGAAAAGTATTATTTAATCTCCTTGTATATGTATAATTTATCAGTTTATAGGTTGTGGTGAGTTTGTTATAACCTGCATGCAGCTGGTTTGATAATTTAAGGTAAAACTTAAAAGTTCTAATTTGCAATTTACTAAACCTTTATTTATGTCAGACTATATTATTTAGTGATGCATCTAAAGGTCTGGCTGTCATTTGCATTGTCCCAGATTAAATTATACAAAAGCAATAGGTTTAATCAGGCAAAGACAGGATTCTTCCATATATTGTTTTAAATATTTTAATATCTATTTACCATTACAACCTACATATATTCTAGTCATAGTGACAAACCCCACAGTGTTCTTGTTGCTGTATTTTAATTGCACAAGGAAATGGGTGGCACTGTATGGTCTTGACTACTTACCTTATACTGTTAGTTGTAAGGAAGACTACAAAAGCATTACTTTAATTCCTTCAGTGGAAATGCATAATGTCTTACTAGGGATAAGCAACAAAACAGTTAAACTTCCAAAAATGGTCTTAGAAAAATATGACCAGGGAAGAAATACTTCAGCAGAAAGCACTTGAGCATACCTGAGATATCATTGTAAGACTAAGAAAGTTTACACAAACCCTTCTGTGTCTTTAGTACTATCATTATGTATTGAGTGCTTTAACTTATTAAAACCTTTATGATGTAATTTGTGCTAATCATGCCTGTAAGGCTTAATGCTTAATGACTGCAAAAGTTATCACACATGAAAAATCAAATCTGAAAGCCATTTACAGAAAATATATATTCTAGCATCTCTGATACCATAAATCAGACAAAACATATACATTTAAGTAATATCTCACTGTATTAATATGCAAGATTATAGTGAAACCAATAGGAAACGCATCATAACTGGAAAAGGAAAGACCTTTTCTTGTGTCCAAATGCTCATGATTGCAAGGACAGATACATGTAATACTCTTGATGGAACAAAGACTTCAAAGAATGGAGGAAAGCAGTGTTTAGATTGGTCAGTAATACTTTCTGGATCACCAAATGGCTGTTTAAGTAGTTTGAATTATTGGATGACCTGTTTTTAACACAGTCTTTTAAAAATGATGACAACTAACTTGAAAGATTTGGTTCTAGTCATTCTGCTACAGTTAATTTGATTAGAAAAAAGGATTACCCTTAATTTCATTTGCAGTGTGTATGATGTTTAACACCCAAAATGCTTTTGCCTTTTCCACCACTGTGCAGAAACTAAACATGGAGTAGCTCAAATAAAAAATGTGCTACTGTCCTCGTAAGAAAGATTTAATAACATTTGTTCACTTTTATAAATATTTAACAAGCAAAAACAGGATGTCCACCACTCCTCATTTGAGGCCAAGGATACTGTTTATTAATTTAAAATACATGTACAAATATTACATAATTGTTGATCATGTGTTTATCAGCCTGTCGATCTTAGTGGTCTAAGCTCCAGTGATGAGAATCACTGGAAGCAACTGTACAGGGTAAGCTCTTAAAACCTTGTAGCCATATTGTTTTAAAAAATTCTTTCTACAGGTCACTCAGTTTTTTTTACGTCACAGATGTCTACCTGGCCACCGGAATTATTCTAGTTTGATAAGAGCAGCTGATGCCTTTGGGGGGATCTTGACAATCATAGTTTGATGCAATTTGAATTATTCTTTTATATATCTTCTGTACAACTGCCCTTTGTTCTAAAGAAGTTGGCATGGAAAAGGTATCTTCACTTTGTCCACACTTGCTGTCGTCTCCTTTCCAAGGCAATGAATCTACTGGTTATATCACTGTCATAACTGAAGAGTTTAACTTTAAGTGGATGATGAGTTAAACTTTAAACGGATGATAAACCATTGAGAATGTTATTCTGCTATAGATACCTTTGACCATAAAATTGTCATTTGGTAGTTGACCCAGTACACAAGCGACATATATTTTCTATGGAAAAGAGCACTGCACTGATCTGGGATATTTTAATTTTTATGTGGGTTTTTGTTTAACTTCTCCAAGTCTTTTGGGTTTCTAATAACTTGACGGGAATGGACCCCATTTCTAAGTCAAGGTATGATTAAATTTGTGAAATTAGTACTGTTTCAATCTTTGTTAGCCAGAAGTGTTCTTCGCAGCATTGCAATTTACCTAGAACTGACTCATTTTGCAATTCATATAAAGTTACATGTATTGGTAGCATATCTAAATACAACTGCAAATTCTTTTTATGAGACTCATTGGTCCTACTACTATTGGAAATGTCTAGGCATCCTTCTTCCACATTGCTCTCATTTCTGCCTGCAAATCCTGGTATTGTATGAATTTGTCTCTCTCTGTACATAAGATACTGTAATCACTGGCTATAGCAAATTCAATGATCAATGCTACTTTTGTCTTCTTTACTTGGACTACTATATCTGGTTTTCTCACATCTATTTTTTGAACTGATGGTAGTGGGTTGATCCCATGTGATATAAATTTCATTATTCTGTATAATGCTTTGTGTCTCATGTTTCCAGTGCTTCTCAGCTATTTCAGTATGGTAATGTTTGCACAATCTCCAGTGCAACAGTCTGTCCACGTTATTATGCCTTTCAGTATACAACTACTGTGCCATTAGTGTATCACATCCAGTGACAAGATTTGCGACTATGTCCAGTTCTGTTTTACAGAACCAGCATTTATCTGTTTCTTCCATATGTTCAATGGACCTTTGTACACCAACATGTACACACTATCCTGGCTGCTAATATTAACCTTTCATCTTTTGGTTTAAATTCAGCTCTCCTTAACCATTCCTGCATCAGATCTTGATCAACATGAGGTTATTCGAGGAGTTTTCAGTACTTGCAACTATATTTATGCCTTTTCCACATTTCTTGCCTTCTCACCTGATCCTTTTCCTTATATTCTTGTTTTTTTTGGCACATTCAGTTGCTGCCTGATTTTTGTCTAGTCCTGGTGTGGTTTCCATTCCCACTTGACATCTCTATGCTTCTGCTAAAGTAAACTTGGTGGTATGGTACAGGAGATGCAAAGTAAATAAAATTCCTCTCTGCATGATGATGTTAACCTGTATCCATTATATGTAACACATTAAGAATTAGAACATAAGTTCTTGAGAGTGTACAGGTCACTACTTTGCATATTAGATACTGTGAAAGACTGTGACTCATTTACTTGCAATTTTAATACATTATTTGATTAACACCACAAAACTGTTTACTACCATGATTAAAATATTCTTAAATTTAACAAGGCATCAAACTCTAGACATTTTTTACTTCACAATATAGGTATCTAAAAAAACTGCCTTATATTACCATATTCATGGCACCAAAAGTTGGAAGTGTTCAAGGCTTTTTTATAAGATACAGAAGTAATAGAGTTGACGGAGTATAGCTAAAGTATATGAGAAGTGAGGTTCAATTAAAATAAGGTGCAGGACAAAAAAAATCAATTTATTTGCAGTGGCAGTACACGTACCTACACACAGACCCCCCCCCACACACACACACACACCTAGTTTTGGAAACAGCATATCGTATTACATTCATTCTGAGTAAATCTGTACAGTTGTCATACATAATGTCTCAGCATACATAGCAGATGACTTGTGAGTTGAAGGCAACTCAAAAGCTTTGGTACTACAAGGATGAGGCTTCTATAATAGCTATCCATATTGTATGATCCTTACCTTGCTTTCTCCAGAACCGACGGATTGTAATATAGGAATACATAAATAGTCTGCCATGGGAACAGCAATTTCTGTGAATCCATTGCAAAAGAAATAAAGCCTACCATTTTTAATAATTTAGTTAGGTCTAAATTCATTTTACTCATATTAAAATCTCCACATAGAAAAATACCTATGAAGGTCAGACCAAGTTCCTCATTGAGGGGAAAAGAGGTCATTTGTATATACAAAAGCAGCCACATTAAACAGTTAGATTATTGAGATACATTATCATGTCACAACAGCTTTAAAACAAATTTGGCTAACATGTCAGTACCCAAGCCTTAAAAACTTGACACAGTCTTGAAGCACACATATGTGTGGTTATTGCTAGATTGACCAAGCAAAGCATCAACTCATTGACCCAAGAACTTAGAAAATACAACCTATCCAGAAAAAGAAAAAAAAAACTTTAAAACATGTTTTTGTAGGAGGGTTGCATCCTGCACCCCCCCACAACATACCCTAATTATATATATATATATATATATATATATATATATATATATATATATTAAAGCTATATACTGACTCCAAGATCACACTATTGGCAAATTCACAGATTCCCGCTGCACCACAATCTCATACAAACAAAAACTGCCAGTATATGTGATCAGCTGATTTTCAGTCAGAAGTAACTAAGTGAATTTTCAACCAATGTTATGTATACCATACACACACCTATGCATGCGTACGCACACACACACACATAGTCTAGCATGAAATTTCAGTAAATTAATTGCTCCTTGGTTTCTGCTAAACTGATATAGTCAGCAAATAATTTGTTGATTCAGGATTGATTCAAGGATTTATTGATTTGCATAAATAGAAGTTATAATATAGTATACATTGTGCAGCAAATAGTACCTAGGCCATAGTTCTTTCGTTGTTTTTTTTCTAGTAGCATGCACATATTGGTCATGACCACATCACACAAGTGAGGAGGTACTTTGTGATATGTATTGTCATTTTCATGATATTGACCCAGTTTGTGAAAAATTTTCTTTATTATACTAACAGAGGAAATAATGAAGAACTTTCTGAATGAATGAATGAATGAATGACATTTGTAAAAGGCACTATCAACAGAGAGCCAGGGAAAACAGTTAACCTTTCATCCAAGCTCACTCCAACATTCACTGAGTCATTAGCATTTAGTTGGTGATGTACACATTGGCTCAGTATAGTTATGCTAATAGAGAATAGTAAACAATTAGAGACTGACCAAGTAAGAAGATAAACTACAAAGCTGCACAGATACTCTATTCTTGCAGATTTCTGGCTACATATAAAGGTAGAGTCTCCCTTGAGAAAAGGCCATTGGCATAGTCAGACTAACACAGTCATCAAATTGTAGATAAATAAAATAAACATATATTCTTACTGCCAAGAGGGTCCTTGTTATAGCAGTAATCAGTGCCAATACTAAATTGCTACCTGAACTGGTTCTAAGAAATCATTGATATCTGGATTTTCCCTAGGGGCATCAGCACTCTTTAGAACAGTGACATTATACTGTGTTGACTGTTTTGTACATAATTTCGATTTAATTTCAGATTTTCTTTTGATGTACTTTTAGTAGGTGCCATTTTCCCTGTTTTGGAGTTCGTTGTGGTACTGTGTTTAGATATGAGCTAATTTATGGTGGAAGCCCCCTTTCACTGCTTCAGCATGCAGCACTGGATTTAATTGCACACAGTTTGACTTGAAGGAATCGGACCTGCATCATCATGGAGCACTCAATTGCTTTAACTGAACAATATCAAAGAAAATGCCAGAGTATTTATTTGCCAAGAGATTTCAAGCTTTGGTACAAAAGTGCGAAGTTGTTTGAAAATAAGAATGATGATGAAGAATCAGTTTAAGGGGGCTTGCAAAGGACAAATGACTGCAGAGAATTATATTATTTATTTGTTAACATGAACTGCTGCTTTGAGACATTCAGGGTTTGTTTTAAGGGACTTGGACCCATATCCTTGTTTCCTCTGCTTTCTACAGATAATAACATAACTGTACCAGAAACCAGTTGTTTTGCTTTCTCTGGAAAGTGATGACTTGCAGAGAAATGAGAATTCATGGAGGCAGAAGACTGTTTTTATGTTAGATAGAATAAGAGCTATTTAAACTATATCTGAATCAAAAATATGTAGGTCTGCTCTTACAACAGTTTGGTATGTATGGCTACCCTTAATGCCCTCCCTTGCATCTTACCTCCTACAATATCACAACATATTAAACTGTTTCCTAACAATGATACAAAATCTTTGAAGCTGGTGCAGGTAGTTTTATGCTGTATTGAATAATCCAAGTGTACTGTACCACATAAACTTTCACAATGAAATTTAATGCAAGAAAACTGAAAATATGTTTAATGTTTTACATACATGTTTGCATCCACATTTATTTAAATTAACAGTCCTAATATAAAATTGTCTTTTCCTATGAATCTAGATATACATAATGTGCTTTTGTTTAAACTATATGCACTGCAATTTTTATTAATAACCATCAGTTATATAAGTAACAACTTGTAACGCCAAACAATGAATAGTCAATTATAATGCACTTTACAAATTTAGAAATCAGTATATAATTTGGTATAAAATCCTTATACTCATCTGATGTTCCTTTACAGTAGCTAGCAGAAAGCAGTGTATACAGAAAAGGGTAACTTTGAAACAACAAATCTAGCAATAAGTAGAGACTATTTAAATGCTAGTTTCCCTTGTTTTAAAGATCAGCATAGTGTGCACTTAATCTATAGCTCCCTCATCCTTTTGAGTACAGATTCTTTGCATCTGCATACCACATTTTTGAACCATATCTCTGTATGCAGATGTACCTCATGCACTCCTATACTAAAATCAGCTCCATATAGTATGTCTGAGTCATATCATGCCCTGCCCCCTTTATTCATTTTGATATTAAAGTTCTGTGTCATATACCTTTCTTTGTATAAATGCTAGCATGTTCTAGTCTCTTTTTCTCCCTCTCTCTGTCTCTCTCTCACATGCACACACAGTCTGCCTGTTTCTCTTTTTAAGGTTTATGAATCTTGGTACTGTCTCATTTTAGTTTTCCCTTTTTCTCGCACAGGTGTATACACACACACACACACACACACACACACACACACACACACACACACACACACACACACACACACACACACACACACACACACACACACACACACACAGTATATCTCTTTTTGTTAATAAGGTTTATGAATCTGGTACTAACCTGTTGTAATTGCTACTGACACACACACACACACACACACACACAGACACACACACACACACACACACACACACACACACACACACACACACACACACACACACACACACACACACACACACACACACACAGTCTTTCTCTTTTTTAAGGTTTATGAATCCTTGTACTGTCCAGTTTTCATTGCTGCTGTACTCAATAATATTCCAAGTTGGGAACCTGTTGATAAACTGTCCAGAAACAGCAACATTTCCAGGATTCATGTGTTAATGGACATATCTAACAGAATCTGTCACTGTTCTGAGGAGTATGACATTGTAAAAAATAATTTGGGGGTACCACCTGATTTAGTAGAAAAATTCAACTTCTCCTATATCCCTAATCACTCTTTTATAGCCATCTAGATTTTAATATTTTGATGAGTGAATGGAAAAAAAAAACATTCATGTTCCAAATAACATATGTTCCATTACTGTGTCGTACTGAATTATTATGCTCACATCTAGTCGCAGGAGCGCACAGTATCCTAAAGGTTATGGTGCATTTATAACTGCAATGATGCATGACTTTATATCAAATATCAGGGCATATTACCACTTCTAAAGTGGTTGAAAATCAGACAAAACACATAGATAAGTAACCTCTGATGTGTACTTATTAATAATATATCTACTACTGAATTCTGTGAATCCTTCCATTCTCCCTGTGTGCTAGCCTTCAGTTTATAAAATTCTTCAGACTCTGTTGCCGGCATCTAGCTGAAGTATTCCATTGTCTTCTCCTGATGACATGCACAATGCACAAATTGCATTCTGCTCCTCCAATATTATCAGGAATAAAAAAAAATGGCCCACTGACCATTCTGAAGTTGTATTATCTTTTGTTTGGAAAACTTATGGCTTCTTAAAAAAGCAGTACTGTCCAATTAGATGTTTTCTGCACAGGGTAGTTCTGAACATTTAGATCTAACAGAGCACAGAAAATTTATTTATACCATCTGTGCAGTGCAGCATTGAATTAAAATAATTCATACCTATGTTATGGCAAAAATCAGAACACAGTACTTTGAACATAGGTGACATACTCAGAAATCAGAGTGAATATTTTATTCCATAATTAAACTAGTGTTAAATCATTGTCACCAGTTCCATTTTACTTAATGTGTGTCCAGTTATTTACTGACTGAACAGAGGTAATTTGAAAGTATTCTTTTAATAGCTTTTGCACTGGTTTCTGGTACTATTAAGAACTGAAAGGGAATATAACTCTCCCAACATATAGACATTTATGACACTGAAGAAATGTTATTTTGTTAGTAAATCATGTGGATATACTTTCACATTCTTTTCTGTATTTTAGTCTTATTTTCAGAATGCTAAAAGAAAATATATTCTTACATCGTTCATATTCACATGTTTTATTGAGGAAAGTGACATGTTTTGTTTAACAGAATGGTTTTACTGAGGAAAGTAACATGTTTTGTTAAACAGAGTAATGTTTAAGAAACTGTTTGGTGATACTGATAGTGTTTGATATCCTGACTCTAGATTTATCAAGGAGAAGATTGAAGGTCTAGATTACATATAAAGTGACACAAAATGTATACTGCTGCCATTGACTGTCCTTCAGATTTAAAGCATTTACAATTATGCAAGAATTTACTTTAGTAGGAGCTCTTCAAGGAAAGCTCTTTAGTGCCTAACAGTTATAACTTCACTGATATAACCTGGCAGGTTAAGTGGATACAGCATTTTGATGCAGCTGATAATCATCCAGTAAAACCACAGTACATTTTCAGAATCATCTAGTTAAAGTAAGTCTGTCTTCATTTGTAAAGCAGAAACGTTCCTTGCATAAATTATTAAAATAGATGACCTAATAAAATTCAAGTGGTCTATCCAAGAGTTAGCACAACCTTGTTCATATTGGACAAAATTCACCTTCTGCTGCAAATTGTGCCTGTCTTAGCTGAACACAGTACAAGTGGCACAGCAATCTGAAAACAGGTTGGTAATCAAAAATGCTTGATCAGCATGGATTTGCCTATTTTTTCAAACTTCTGAATCCCAAACATGCAATATGTGTGTGTGTTTTAAATTTCCTTTTTTTTCCCTTTGACTTGGCACTCCTTCCACTAATGAAGTGGATCACACCAGCATTGCTTCAAATTGCACTTATTACAACAGAATCCTGCACAAATGATTTTACTGTTTTCACAAATTTATTGTGAGTGCATGAACTTTCAGTGAAAATTAGAATTGGGAGGATTATATTCCTGATTATGAGCCATTTGTCCCATCTATGAAAAAAATCAGAGCTGTTTATATGCCAGCAGCTGCTGCCTGACCATAACACTGAACATTGACCTCACTACTCGTGATTAGCCAACAAGAGTAGAAAGGAGGGAGGTTTCAATATAGTCAGTTATGCATTTCTGACTATGGATGTAACAGCTGAGGAAAGCTCACCACGAGGTTTTGTGAGGTTATTTATTCATAGAGTTGTAGGATCCCTTTCTACTACTTTGTTTGTAGACTGAAAATATAGATATTTGTTGTCTACAACATTCACTTTCTCCTAAGCAAACATGTGGCCAGTCCAACCTTTATGTCCCTTTTATTTATTGATGGTATTTAAATAGTAGTTTTAAATAGATTATATATATATATATATAAATATAAGTACTTTCTCCTTTGTACCTAGAGTAGCTTTTTTGCACTTGGTAGCTTTCTCTTTTTTATATCTGAATTATTACTGCATTTATGTTAAAAAAGAAAATTTGTAATTTTGTCATTTATACTGTCAGATATGATCTGAGAAGCAAAAGGGGACATTGCAGGTTTACAGTCTACATTTAAACACAAAAAGATATTATAGCAATTTTAAAGTATCAGAAATAACAACTATTATAAAAATATGAAAATTAACAAGACAATATATTGTAGTCTATATGTTTCCAGAGAGTCTTTCCCCTTCTTAGCCTTTTATTTTAATATTTGTTTATATATATATTTCCACATAGGCTTTAGATTCTCTTTTTAAAATTTTCTTTCCCCTGCAGTGCCAGAATGCAGGAGTTTCCCTAAATTAATGATAGTGTGTTCACTGAGAAACAAAATATTAAAATAAAAAAAAAATAATTTAAAAATAGCATTTTTTGTGGATGAACGTAACTGTTAATGAGGGCCAACTTCACTGGTCATAACTTTAAGAAATTTAAAAAGGTACCATAAAAATGGAAAATGTTTACATTGTCAAGAACTATCCTATATTTGTAAATAATTTATTTTAATCCAGTTATGAAGGTTGATTTGTTGCCATGAAGCTTAAGTCTCAGAATTAATCAAAGATTTTCAGGTATTTCTGAAATTTTTTAGATTGCTTTACCTATTTAATGATTTCTGAACTTTTAGAGAAAAAAATCTGTGCATTCCAAACATTATGCTTTATTTATTTATTTAATTTATTTATTTATTGCATTTTGGAGATTACTTTCAATAATTAATTTTTTTCTGTCTTAATAAAGAAAACTCTCAAATGACTGAGTTGTCGAAATTTATTTTGAGAAATGAATTTGTGTTCCACTTATCTGAATGTTAATACTGCAAAAGTTTGCAGAAATGGGTGAATCAGTGGACTAGGGGTGTGAAATGAAACAACACAAAGACCTTGTGCAAATTAATGTTAGCTGGTATGTCATGTAGTGGTAACTGGGGTTGCAATCATGACCCATATAAGGTATTTTTAACATCCAAAGATAACTTTGCAGTCCTTATTGTCAAGGTTTTTTGTGCTTTTTGTCATAGAGAGAAAAGACATTTCAGCCACATGATCCCAGTAAAATATGTGTTTGCAGATCTTATTATTCTAATGAAGGAACGTACCAGTGCTAATAGTACAGAAAGCTGCATGTTCATTCATTGATGATGGAAAGTCAGAAAGTTACAAGTTCTATCCCAACATGAGCCAACATTCCAATACTAACAGTAAAGTGTGGCATTACAAGAAATATTGCACTCCTGATGGACCATCCTTCTGCCTGATTGGGTGATGTTTTCAAAGTATGATTAAATTGTTATTGCAGTTGTTCAACAAAGAAAATTTCATGGCACCTTAATCAGATTTGCCATTTGCAGGTAAATTCTGCATTCTGTCATGAATCAAAACAGGTCCAAACTAGAGCTGCGCTCTTGATTATTAAGTAACTAGAAGTATAATAAACTGTTTTTTTTATAGCTTTCAAATATAATCCTGGTTTGAAGGACAGTGCAATAAAATTCTGTTTGCTAAATTTTAGAAAAATAAGGGGTGATATTCATAAGCATTTGCTGCACATATGCACTGCCCAGGCAGAGAATGGCTGTACATTATGGCATCACAGAGTTTATTACAGAGCTGTATGTCTCATGTAGACAGCAATTCTGAGCAGCTCTGCTGATGGTAGGTAGAGTGCTATGCAGCAAAGTGCCTTGAATGAAATTGCAAAATTTAACATTGTGTGAGCCTAACCCTGTGATGCAAGGGAATAAAGCCCTGACAGCACCTCAGATGGCCTGTGCATGACCAGCAGCATGGGCACTGGAAATGCCTAGAAGGAAGGATGGAAATGAGTGGTTCATGCCAGTTCACCTATCCTGGGGATAAAAGGCACCCTAGCTTGCTGCATGAGTGATGTCTGCATGAATGAAGATGCATTACCTGCATTATGAAGAGTCTGGTGTGCCTGCACTGCATTTGGTGTACTACTTGGTCGGAGGATGCAGATGCAAAGAAGTGTACATAATCTCCTAAGGAAGCTGTAGCTGAGCTTGCAGGCTGTTGAGGGCATGGGTGTAGGGCAATCAACAGGATCTGCAGACCAGCCCACTCCATAACACCCAATTGTTGCTTCCACCAGGGAATGAATGGGCCAGAGAGCCCACATCCTAGTGAAGGAACAAATGGATCAGTCGGGTGCTAGAAGGGGAGCCACTGGGATGATCATCCAGATAGAAAAAAATAATGTGGGCACTCATCTACCCCATCAAGTGCAATATCTTATAGAGAGAAGGATGGTTAGAGGACAATAGGAAATGGGGCATATAGGAAACAAGGGAAACATACAAGGAAGAATACATGGGATAGATTGTTAGGCAAGGCTGATAAGGAAGGGGTTTTATTTTTTCAGGAACAAAGACCCCTTTGGTCAACAGTAGCAACTGGCATTTCAAGTGGAATAGTCAACATTATTTGGTGTTAGTAGACTCTTACTCCAGTTGGTTCAAGATTGACCTACTTCCGAACCTATCATCCAGTACTGTCATTACTAAGATGAAGTGTCATTTTGCAGTCCATGGTAGCCCACACAAAGTTATTTCTGACAATGGCACACAATTTACAAGCCAACAGTTCAAACGTTTTGCCAAAGAATGGGACTTTACTCATGTCACGAGTAGCCATGAGTATCCACAGTCAAATAGCTTGGCAGAACGTGCAGCTCAAAGTGCAGAACAGTTACTAGAGAAGTCAAAATGAGATAATAATGATGTTTTCCTGAATCTCTTGAATCTCAGAAATATTCCTTGTGATGAACATCTTGGTTCACCTTCTCAAAAATTTCTGTTGAGACCAACCAGAACCACAGTACCAATCAGTAGTCAATTGTTGGTTCCATGTGTTAAGAACAACAGGTCAGTGAAAACCAGTGTTGAAGAAATGTTTAACCCAGAAGTTCTACTATGATAAGATGAGCAAACCACTCAATCCATTACAAAAAGGAGGGTAAGGATGCAAAAGTCCAAAGGTTATGATCGGATTGGAGTCGTGAGGAATATTTGCTCAGAGCCAAGATCATACATTGTGGAATCACAAGGAGCAGAGTTTAGGCGGGATCAGAAACATTTAATACCAGTTTCTGAGCCTATACCACAGCACATAGTCTGTGAGAAAGACACTTTGTCTCAGAGTGAGTTGTCCAGTATTCCAGTTCCAGAGAATATTCCCATTCCTGTGATGAATCCAGGAGTTCCTGATATGAATTGTTCACTGAAGACTGTCCCTGTTGCTAAATTCAGTTCAGATTGTTATGTTACAATATCTCCAGACCATGTAATAGATACCCCACAACCTGGACATGACCACTATCTTTGTTTCTAATGTCTATAGTAATGCATGTCTAACTCCAATGTTATTGTTACTAAGGGAAATCTTTTTAAGAGAGAGGATGTAGATCAATGTGTGTAAATGAATACCAACAATGCTCTAGCCAGACATTGCCAGATATTTATATCACATTCATTTAAATTTAGAGTCCTACAGATACTTTATCCAAGTAGAAGGGAAGGTAATGCACGTGACACTTTAGAATTATACGAGTTAAAATGGATTTTATTACTCAGAGCACACATAGAGCCAGGCTTAAATACAGCGATCAACATTAGACCAGCGCTATTGTAAACATGATTGAGGTTTGAATTTAATATATGAACAATTGATTATACAAATATATAAGATATATAAAATATGCTAGTAACCATAATTCATTTATTTTAATGTTTTATTTGATATTGTAATATGATGTAAATTTAATTTAAATATTCATTTTATTTATTTACAATACAAAAATTTTTTTACATTATATATTATATATTCTATTTTATTTTATGGTATTGTATATTATATTTTATTGTATACTAGTTGATGACTTGATTTATTTTATACAATGCATACTATTTGTATAGATATATCATATCTAAGCAATGATACTCTTTTGCACCATGAATTTTTTTGTATATATACTATTTTCTTTCAATACAAAGGTTCATGTGGTACTAATATATATAAATACCAAAGTATAGCACTTCAATTTGTGGTTTACAACAGAATAAATGTAACATAAGATTCTTGTTGTAGAAAAACTTCTTCGTAAGAAAATGTTATAACATATTTAAGTGCATCACGGAGACCATCCGAATGGATATAAGGCTAAAGGATGGTGAACTTCTCTAGCCTACACTTGTAGTTATCTGTTACATTTATACTGAAAGTTATAGTATAATCTTCTCAAAGAGTTTTCACCACAGGAAATGCTTTCCATATAAGGGCTTGATTCTAACTATTAGTGATAATTAATGATTCTTAATGCTTAATTGATATTTTCCCGCCGGAATCTTAATTAATTGGATGCATAGTTTATTATATAAAAAGAACTTATGTCATTTAAAATTTGTAACCTGAAGAAGCGCATTGTTAGATGCGTGAAAGCGCTTGTTTTATCTCAATAAAATAATATTTGCTGCTATCGTGGAGGCTTTGGTGATTTGTTGAATAATCTGCACTTTACTTCTTTACTGAAGCCTTGGATGGTCGTGCTGGGTCTGCTGCTGATACTTTGGATTCTTTCTTTCTTGTTTCCGGCTAACCGTCACACGATGGACAATCTCAACATAGAATTGGATTATACACCAAAAGTTGCTAGTGAAGGTATGAATTGGAATACCATTTTTCACCAACGCGAAAATTCTTTACTGAACTTTAACATTCAAGGGAATGCTGCACAGGAGGTGAATACCTACAGCGAAAATATGCAGGATTTTTATGAAGAGCTAAGAAGCCTGGAGAACAACCTTTACAAACTTCACAGATTAATCTGGCAGAGGAGACATCTGGAGGCATGCCAGCACTTCAAAGTCATTCCGCGGGGCATGCGCGTCCTCTGTATGCCCAGCTATGGAGAGGCGCACCCAGATCTCCTACGGAGATGGCAACAGCTTAATCTAGAGCTTGGCTACAGTTACCTAAAACTACTCATTGACTATTTCCAGCCTACGGAGAATGAACTTATTGAGAAAGTTGAAGGTGAGCACAAAAACATAATTACAAAGTACAAAAGTGAGCACTGCATATCTAAGCTGAATAATATGTTATCACAAGTGACTTTTTATAGTAACAAGCTAGAACAAGTGAAGTTAAAAAAGCTGAAAAGAGATTGCAATGATTTTCATGTCGGCAATATTTTCATCTGGCCGAGGTACAATGAAGCAGCAGCAGTTGGTGAGCCAAATTGGGCTAATAATAACCTGGCTAATAGCACGAATACTAATTTGACTCCCATTAATTTAGATAATAGTGCATCTAGCAGTGGTGCACTTATTTCACCGCAAGCAGAGGTTGACATTACCTCTTCTAATTCATCTTTACCTTGTAATCAACAAGGTTTAAAATTTCCAACAACAGGAGCCAGACCCAAAGAAGGTATAAATATACTGAGTGCCAGTTCAAACAAGGCTTCGGTTTTAAACTCTCCGCTTCCATACAAACAACGTGCCCCGATGCGTTCCACCAGCAGGGGAAGGGGGAAGCGCAAGATGTCAGGAGACAACTGGCAGAACAGGAAGAAAAAATTCTAAACACCCTGTTTTTCAACAGATCATCCAGAGAATTAACAGAAACTGAATGTTCTATACTTAACAAGGGGTTGTCATACATACCCTCACGAGGCAGTGAATTATCAGAGACACTCATATTGCTTCGTAAATTTACCAGGAGGCTGACTTTAAGACTCTTGTTTCAGAATTCAGAATGTGTTGATGTCATATCTGAACCCATGGCTCCAAAACGGAAAAGTACATTCACTCCACCGATACCTGGCTCTATAGAATGCTTTTTAAGAGCATGTGAATTTGACTTTTATAATTATTACAAAGAAAAAAGACATAAAAAATTGTTTTATAATTTAAACCAATTACAAAGAAGCAGTTTAGATTTGTTATGCAATGATGAAAGCGTGGTATTCAAACCTGCAGACAAAGGGGGGGGGTGGTAATAATGGACTCCAGCTTCTATAATAACCTGATGATCATGATGTTAAGTGATGAAACAGCATACACAATGATTAGTAAAGCAGAAATTACACTAATAATAAAAAATGTTCAAGATTCCCTATATGACCTCTTAATGACAAGATGCATTGATAAACAACTATATGACTATTTAGAAATAGAAGCCCCTTTAATTCCCATCATAAAGGGACTTCCTAAAATGCATAAAGGGATACATCCCCCACCAATACGGCCTATAGTATCAGGTCGATTATGGGTAACCGAGAATGCATCACAATATATACAATATAAACTATCTCCTTTGGTAGATAAAATTCCCACTATCTTAAAGAATTCATACATATTGTTGGAAGATCTTAAAAATTCACCATGGATTGATAAAATAAATCAAGAGACATTGCTAGTTACTTTAGACATAAAGAATTTGTTCACGAGTATACCCAATGACTTTGGTGTAGAGGCGGTTAGAAGTTGTTTGAATGAATTTAAAATGGGTAGTCAGAATGAACAATTTGTGATTTGTGCATTATTGGAGCTTACACTTAACAATAACATTTTCATGTATCAGGATAAGACCTATAGACAGACATGGGGGGTAGCCATGGGCACCCCCTGTGCAAATGTCTATGCCAATATAGCAGTATTTGAATGGGAAAGAACGCATATCTTAAATAATGAGATTTTCACCACAAAAATATTATACTATAGGAGATTTGTGGATGACATTCTACTGTTTTGGAATGGGAGCAAGGAGTCCTTAGAAGAATTCGTTAAATATATGGAATCTACCACCTCTTTCCTTAGGTTCACCTATGAAGCTTATCTACATAAGGTGAACTATTTAGATGTAGTAATAATGAAGAATGATCTGAATAGATTTACCACTTCATTATTCAGAAAACCATGCTGGAAAAACGCTATATTACACCATGAGAGCATGCATCCGCGTCATATCTTTCCTAACATTATAAAAAATCAAATGGATAGAATAACTAGAATATGTAGTGATATGAAGGACAGAGAAATGCTTTTGAGATTTCAAAAAGAATGTTTCATGAATAGGCGATAATCTGAGCATCTACAACTAAAATCTGAGGACAAAACAAAGATGGCTTGCAGTGTTAGATATAAATCAAATGGATATGGGCATTTTGCCAGATCGAAAAGGGGTAAGATACAATATGATATTAAATTCACAAATGATATCCAATACATAAAAGAGATTATTCAGAAGAATTGGAAGTTACTTTACATGAATCATGATCTGAAGAATGTGGTGGGTGCCCACCCCACCTTCAGATATAGCAACTGTCCAAATCTGAAAAGATTACTATGTAAAGAGAAAACACTATGTATTCCTTTGGATATTAGGATGAAATATAGGCAAGGAACCTATCCATGCAATAAATGTTGTGTTTGCAAGCATATTAGTGTCCAACAATCATTTGAAAACATGCAGACAGGTTATAACTTTATACCTAATTTTTATGCTACTTGCGATACTAAAAATATCATATATTTGGCAACATGTGACTCTTGCAATGTATACTATGTGGGCATGACAACACGTAGGCTCAAAGATCGAGCCTATAACCATCTATATGATATACAAAAAATGAATACCAACAATGCTCTAGCCAGACATTGCCAGATATTTATATCACATTCATTTAAATTTAGAGTCCTACAGATACTTTATCCAAGTAGAAGGGAAGGTAATGCACGTGACACTTTAGAATTATACGAGTTAAAATGGATTTTATTACTCAGAGCACACATAGAGCCAGGCTTAAATACAGCGATCAACATTAGACCAGCGCTATTGTAAACATGATTGAGGTTTGAATTTAATATATGAACAATTGATTATACAAATATATAAGATATATAAAATATGCTAGTAACCATAATTCATTTATTTTAATGTTTTATTTGATATTGTAATATGATGTAAATTTAATTTAAATATTCATTTTATTTATTTACAATACAAAAATTTTTTTACATTATATATTATATATTCTATTTTATTTTATGGTATTGTATATTATATTTTATTGTATACTAGTTGATGACTTGATTTATTTTATACAATGCATACTATTTGTATAGATATATCATATCTAAGCAATGATACTCTTTTGCACCATGAATTTTTTTGTATATATACTATTTTCTTTCAATACAAAGGTTCATGTGGTACTAATATATATAAATACCAAAGTATAGCACTTCAATTTGTGGTTTACAACAGAATAAATGTAACATAAGATTCTTGTTGTAGAAAAACTTCTTCGTAAGAAAATGTTATAACATATTTAAGTGCATCACGGAGACCATCCGAATGGATATAAGGCTAAAGGATGGTGAACTTCTCTAGCCTACACTTGTAGTTATCTGTTACATTTATACTGAAAGTTATAGTATAATCTTCTCAAAGAGTTTTCACCACAGGAAATGCTTTCCATATAAGGGCTTGATTCTAACTATTAGTGATAATTAATGATTCTTAATGCTTAATTGATATTTTCCCGCCGGAATTTTAATTAATTGGATGCATAGTTTATTATATAAAATGAACTTATGTCATTTAAAATTTGTAACCTGAAGAAGCGCATTGTTAGATGCGTGAAAGCGCTTGTTTTATCTCAATAAAATAATATTTGCTGCTATCGTGGAGGCTTTGGTGATTTGTTGAATAATATCTCCAGACCATGTAATAGATACCCCACAACCTGGACATGACCACTGTCTTTGTTTCTAATGTCTATAGTAATGCATGTCTAACTCCAATGTTATTGTTACTAAGGGAAATCTTTTTAAGAGAGAGGATGTAGATCAATGTGTGTGTATGTACCTTTAAGAACCTATCCAAGGGCTTGCACAAGTGTATAAATACTGAGCACGTGCGAGCCTGACTACCATTTTGTAGTAAGCTGCTGAGATGTATGTATGTATGTATGTAAGGTTTGTCTGTTAATCAGTTTGTTTATAATTTGTAAAGCTGTTATCCATCCTGATGCATTTCTATGTATTAATGCATTTAAATGAACTACCCCGCCTGTTTGTCATCTATGTTAGAAAGAGACGAATGACAGCTGCATTCTGGTTCCTTTGTACAGGAATGTTCCTGTAAGTGTTCCACCATTTTCACTGATTCACAAGACATCTCTGAAGGTTCAGAAAGAAATGCCAAAGATCATTGTGTTGACCCCCTATTGGTTTAGACAATCTTGGTACTGCCTTTTAATTGTGTTGGCCAAGGGGAATTGTCACAGATTTCCTCACATTTTGGATCTGCTCACACAGTCGCAGGAGTGACCAGTGCAACCTAATTTGATGCCTGGATCATTCAATCTTTACTCTGTTTAGGCACTTGCTTCATGAGGATGAGCAGCAGGTGTTAAAGGAGGCAGAAACCCTGTTACTAGAAAATCTTCCTAAATGGAAACAGGGGGTCCATTGAGGTTAATATCCCTTTGGTCTTGAAGTAATTATGTGTGGGCTGTTGTAGAATGTCTTATCATATGTCTCCATTAAGGTGTATTTAGTGTCTATCTCTGATTGTCTGCCAATGGATCCCCCTCTTTTTTTCTTCTTCATTTTTAGTGAAACAATACATGAAGGGAGTCTTGCATATGATACCCCCTTGTAAGAAAATTCCTCCTTCATGGGATCAAAACTATGTTCCTGAAAAATGTACCTTACCACCATTTAAACCAACACTGCAAGCTGATTTCAAGTTGTTAATGTAGAAAACTATTTTGCTTATTACTTTGACATCTGCAAAGCAAGTTTCTGTGCTACCAGTACTCATGGTGGGACAACCTTACCTGATTTTCCACAATAATAAGATTGTGTTATGCACTAATCCTCCTTTGATGCTGAAAGTGGTTTAAGAATACACACTCAATCAGTCCGTAAATCTTACTGTGTTCTTTCCTGAATAATTAAGAGGAGATAATTCATAGCTTGGTTATGCACTGGCAGCTTGACAGAACAAATTCCCTTAGGAAGGACAAAAGGCTTTTTATTTCCTTCTCAGGGGCAAATAAGGGTCAACCTGTCTCTAAGCAAACCATTGCCTGTTAGTTGGCCTCTGGTATTGTATTGTTTTTTATTATACACACCATGGCAAGGCAAATCAGACAAAGTAAATATACATTCTACTACAGTCTTTTCCTTTTCAGTGGTACATTGGAAAGGAGTGGATTCTTGAACTATTCTAGAGGCAGCAACTTGATCCTCTGTCCATACCTTTACAAAGCATAACAGGCTGGATGTCTTTCTAAATCGAGAGCAGGCTTTGTGTAGACCATTCTTCAGGACCCTTATCCTTCCTCCTCCCAGGTGGGGTAAGCTTTAGGAATCTACCTATAGCCATTAAGGCAGAGTGTATTGTTGAACATAGTACGGTTGCTTAAGTCCTGCTTACCTGTAACAATAGATGTCCATAGAACACACTACCTTACTATTAGTACCCTCTCACCAGCCCCATTTTGTTAGATATGTATGGTTTGTTGTTGGAGGTGCCACTGAGTTTTGTTCAACAGACATAATTTTGAGTGTGTGTGTGTGTGTGTGTGTGTGTGTGTGTGTGTGTGTGTGTGTGTGTGTGTGTGTGTGTGTGTGTGTGTGTGTGTGTGTGTGTGTGTGTGTGTGTGTGTGTGTGTGTGTGTGTGTGTGTGTGTGTGTGTGTGTGTGTGTGTGTGTGTGTGTGTGTGTGTGTGTGTGTGTGTGTGTGTGTGTGTATTTTGATTTGAAACAGAAGATGTTTGGAAAGCTAGTGTTTTCATCTGCTCTTCTTACTGGACCCCAGATGGCGTAAGGGTCCTGTTTGTGGGTTTGAAGGGCAGTCCTGATCCTGCCAGGTGATAGACTACCCGAGGGAGCATAGCAGGGTACAAGTACCCATATGCCAGTAAGGCAGTATGTTCACCACCAAGGAACACCTTCATCCAGGTCAAAGTAACCCACTGTCACCCTTTACTGACAAGCATCAGGCCAAAACACCATTGGTGATTCAGCCATATAGAATGAAATGGCAGTCACTGTCACTCATGTACTACATTCCCATTCTTGAGCATCCTGTGTCCTACTTAGTGTTTGTTGATGGTGTTGCCATATTGTGCCCATCCTCAGCTGTGTAAACAATGATGACTGTGAAATACAGTATCCACTGTCCTGTGCTGTATTGAGGTGATGACTGATACATAGTGAGTGCAGACCTCAAACTGAGCAACATAACATGATTCCTATATACCTGGGCAACTTTAAAACATTACACGATCATAAGCTAGTCCATGTTTTGCTGTGACTTTGTGATTGTCATGGCCTGTTGCTGTTGACCAGACATTGCCTCTTCAACAGCATGTTATATACTGTGCAAAACAATGCCTGGGGGAATCCTGCTGCATGCATCATCCTCTGTAGAATCACTATCTTATGGACATCATTCCTGAAAAGGATATAAATGCTGGCCAGCATCCAAAGCTTTAGGGCACCTTCCACATACTCAAATTGTAAGGCAGCTCCAGATGAACTGCCTAAAAACATTGGTTTGAGCACCAAGCCCTTCAGAGCTTTCCTGCCACTAAAGAGAGCATTACTCTGTGTGCTTTCACAGATAGATGGTCTGCTTATTCAGTTTCTTTGTTGGGCAGATAAGTTTCATTTGGGGGGAAAAAATGTTTTATTGAAAGTTATTTTTAAGATAGGCATCTGTTTTTTAACAGACTGTCACAAGATGTATCCAGATGTTTAAACAGGACAGCACTTTTTTTCCTGTCAGTTTGAAAGCTGTTTAAAGTACTTGAAAAACATTTCTTTCTCTAGAGAAATTGTGTTTATTTTAGTTTTGGGGCTGGCAGTGTACAAGTGCTTTTACTGTGTTTTTGTGTGAAAAAAATAAACTTTAACAACCTTAAATTTTTACTAGCTTGTAATGCTTGTTTTCCCCAGGAAAGATGCTCCATTTTCTGCTTGACCATAGAATAAAGTACCAGTCCCACAGCCAGTCCTTTTTCCAGCCACAAAAAGAAAAAGTTAAGAAAACAGTCTTTACCACCACAGCAGGCTAGCAATTTGCCTCAGCTGCAGGTTGATGACTCTGCTGTGGCCAAATCTGGCTCCTAGGACCACTCATCTTTTACCCCAGATCCCACTGGTGTGGCAGCTACACCTACTATGGACCAGAGGTTAGCCACATCCTCTGCGGCTGTTGGGGTCCCCTCATTGTGCAAAGGAGAGCCACTCTTATTAGTCCTGAGAGGGGAAATAGTTCTTTAGTCAGAATGTTGTGCCCACCTCTGGGGAAGCTGTTGCTGTTACCATTAACAACTTTGTTAGCTCCTTTTTTACCTGTCAAAAAGAAACAGAAAACTAAACATGTATCTACTACCCCTCAAATTTCTCTAGAATGGAGTAGTTTGCTAGATCTGGCTCAGAGCTTAATTCATGCTATTGATACTTCTTATAAGGTGGTTTCTGGTAAAAGAAAGAGGGATGCCTCTTTTTCCTGAAGAGATTCAAGATTCTGAATCTGGACAGGATGATGAAGGGAAAGATTCAGGGATATTTTGGATTTCTTATTCAGATGCAGAGGACAGTACATGTGATTCTCCATGTGGGGAGGTTATCTTTCTCTGAAACAATGTCATGAGTATGACAGTGTTTTCAGCAAGAAAACACTAAGGTTTCTCAGCCCCACAAAAAATACTATTGAGAGATTACAACTGGAATGTCTAGAACCTTCATGCATTCTTCCAGTGCATTCAGTTTTGAAGGATATGTGTGTCACTGCCTGCAATTTTCCTGTCTGCTGTCCCTAAAAAGACAGATTAAAGTTCCTCAATCTTTTCACTAAAGTTAACTAAATGTTTATCAGCATTAGAGTTATTTTCAAAACTACACTTTCTGTCAAGGATAGAAAAATAATTGATAAGTATAAGAAAAAATGCATGGTTCTGCAACTTTGATTTTTCATAATTTTGATTTGTCATATGTTGAAGTTTATTCTGACTAATTGTGCAAGTATGAGGAATGGTTTGTCTGCAGTTTCTTCTTTTCAGGAAAAATCTGATTTAAATGGTTCAATTTATTCACTACTCATTGATTAAAGTGTGTATATGACTCTGCTGAGACTTGTTGCAGGGCTGTGGCTATGTTTTCAGGAGGTTTGCCTGGCTGCATTCTCAGAACTTTCCAGAATTGAAATTCCCCTTTTAATAGAGATTTAGTTTGTGGTGGTTCTGCTGCAGATGTTATCAAAAAAGTGTAATGAGAGGGGTAAGTTGATACAGGATTTTCCAGCCCACCTTTTCTAAATTTTCTAAAGGATTCTTTAACCCCCTCATCTAATTTTGGCAAAATGCTGATAGACATTTGAGAAGAAATGGCAAGGATTGAAAAAAGAATACAAGAATCCAGCCAACGAAAGACAGTTCAACAAGTCAGAATTACAATTAAAGGAACCTTGTTCCTCCCTCCCACCATGGCAGTCCCTTTTCCATTCCAGAAAGTCTGAATCTTTGCTTCTCTTATTGGCAACAAATAATTTCAGACAAATGGATTCTGAAGATTATTCCTAAAGGTTACAGATGGCAGTGGGAGCAAATTCTTCCTTTTCAGGGAGCAATTCCTCATCTACCAGATCAAGATTCCTCTACTTTCTCCTGTCTTTCAACACATCTCGGAGTGATAGAGCTAGTTCCTCTTTACAAGACTGGGAAAAGTTTTTATTCAGTGATTTTTATGGTGCCAAAGAAGGAAAGTGCTTGGATGCCAGTTTTGGATCTTTCTTTCTTTCCTAAATCGTTTTGTGATAGTGCTCAAGTTCAGAATGCTGTCACTTCTCAGTTTGTTTTCCTGTCTTCCTCATTGAAGTTTGTTGGTAACACTTGATTTAAAAAATGCTTGTCATTACCTCCCTGTTCATCCAGACTTCAGATGTTTCTTAAAGTATTGTGTATCTGGGTCACATTATCACTTCTCTGCCTTACCCTTTGGGCTAGCCACTGTGCCAAGAGTGCTCACAAAGTGTCTAGCTCCAGGTAGAGTTCATTGAAGTCTACAGGGTATCCACATTTTTCCATATTTAGATTTGCTTTCTTTGCAGAGTCTTTTTCAAAGTGTCTGTAATCTCTCACTTGGGATAGATCTCTTGCACAAACTGGAATTCCAAGAGAGCATTCAAAAGTCTTTTTTGACTCATTCACACAGGATTATGTCCCTGTGGTTTGTCATCTGTGGTCCCCTGGACCTCTTCAAGTTGTTACAGACAATATCACAGTTATGTGGTACATCAACAAGCAAGGGGGGCAACAGGCCTTACTCCCTTTTTAAACTAGCCACGATAGCTAGGGATATAGCTTTAGACCACAGTCTAACTCTGCAGGCATTCTACATCCTGTCAGAGCAAAATTGTGTGGCAGACAAACTAGATCAGAGGTTCTTCCAAGGATTGATCCACCTGTGGTGAATTCCTCAAGTGGACCTCGTTGCCTCCTCCCAAAACAACCAGCTGGGAAAATTCTGCTCCAGGACTCCATGTAGAAAGGCCTGGAAGGCAGATGATTTTTCCTTTTCGATGGACAGTAATGTTCATGTATGTTTTTCCACCCTTTACACTGATATCCAGGGTAGTTCTGAAGATTCAGAAGAAATTCCCCAGGATCATTGTGATGACTCTCTTTTGCCCCAGGCAACAATGGTTCTTCCTTCTTTTGGGAATGGGCTTGGGGAAATTACAAGCATCCCCACAGAATGAACCTACTCACAAAAGAACAGAAGTGTTCTTTATACCCATACCTTTATCAACTTCTACTGACTTCCTGGATGATGAGTCTTTATTCCTTTAAGCACCTCTTCACTGAGAAAAGTGCAGCAGGTACTAATGGAGGCAAGAAAGTCTTCTACTAGATCATTTATTAGCAAACGGAAAAGGTTTTCTAGTTGGTGCCAACAACATAACCAGTACCCATTCTGGGTTTGTGATTCTCTGGTTTTACAATATTTCTGTGAGTTACTATCCTATGGTCCTTCTTATTCCTTCATCAAAGTTCATTTATTGACCATTTCAGCATTTCTGCCCATGGATCATTCTCTTTCAATGCATTCTCATATTAAAATGTTTATGAAAGGGGGTTTTGCATAAGACACCTCCAAGAAAAAAAAACACAGTGGGTCCTCCTTGGGATCTTAATTTTGTGTTAGAGTCTGTAACACTTGTTCCACTTGAACCAGCTCATCTGGGCAACCTGTGGTTTTTAACATGGAAGACTGTTTTAATGATTGCTCTGACCTCTGCTAGAAGAGTATCTGGTTTGCAAGCTGTTATTGTGAGTTACCCTTATCTTATTTTCCACAGATATGGGGTTTATTTGAGAACTAATCCTTCTTTTATGCCTAACGTGGTATCCAAGTTTACTTTAAGCCAAGTTAGTCATCTCCACGTTTTCTTTCCTGAATCAAAAATGAAGGAAGGATACTGCATACCTTGGATGTCCATTGACAACTCAGCTACTATCTTGACAGAACTATTTTTTTCAGATCTGCGAATCAGTTATTCGTTTCTTATGAAGGTAAGAAGAAGGGACAAACTGTGTCAAAAAAGACTGTTTCTAAATGGTTGTCTAAGGCTATTACCTATTGTTATTCTCACCAAGACAAAACCATTCCAGGAAGGGTCAAGGTCTACTCTGCCAGGACCTTGGCTTCACCCATGCGTTTTTTAAAAGGTTGGATTACAGAAGTGTTCTACAAACAGTAACTTGCTCCTTGGTGCATACTTTAACTAAGCACTACAAGCTTGATTCCTTCTGTAGGTCTAGATCAGGCTTTGCTATGACCATTCTCCAGGAGGTTCTGGATCCTTGTCTTTACACCTCCTTAGTGTAGTAAGCTAGGGACTTCTATCCATACAGCTAAGGCTGCTGCAGCAAGGATCAGTTGAAAATAACAACAGATATTTGAATGATTACTGCTGCAGTAGCCTGTCCATTCTCCTTTTTTGTTTTTTTGATTATGTCAAGGAGTATGTTATACACATAAACACACACACACACATATATGTATATATATATTTATATATATATATATATAGATAAATCACCTTCATTTGCCTGACAGTTCATTTGCCCGACAGAAATTTCAGGCAGCCCAATTGCTTGACAGTTCATTTGCCTGACAGTTCATTTGCCAGACAATTACAAAAAGGCAAATAAAAGGTATATGTCCTTTTCCCCACAGTAGTGTGATCCTGGAGTTAGAATATATAGTTGGGAGGGTGTGGGGGTGGCACAGCCCCCCACCTACATTGATTTTATATTGTCCAGGTGGGGGGCTTTGGCCCTACCCCCCCAGTGTGGGGACTGTGACCCCCACACCCCCCCTAACTGTATATTCTAACTCCAGGATCGCACTACTGTGGAGAAAAGGACATATACCTTTTATTTGCCTTTTTCTAATTGCTGGGCAAATGAACTGTCAGGCAAATGAACTGTCAGGCAAATGAAGGTGACCCATATATATATATATATATATATATATATATATATATATATATACATATATAGTTTACTATCAATATGAGTCCAACATATCGAAACTAACCTTAAAATTCAAAACTTAGAATGAGTCAGAATGTCGAATCTGCTGATCTGATTTAGCAGATTCGACATTGTTTTCGAACATATCACGTGATGTCCATCTAGTAGCTCATGTAAAGTAAACTCCTATAATGAACATCCAGTTTTTGCCCCCCTGCACCACCCTGTGGGTTGCTAACTATATATTCCAACTCCAAGATCGCACTACAGTGAGGAAAGGGATGAATTTCCCTAACTGCACTGTACTGCAATCTCTGTACAATTCTTCTAATTTATATTAGCGAATGCACACTGCATTCTCTAAACCTTTCGAACATTGAGATGTTCACCTATATCAAAATTCGAACATCTGTACTTCGAATTTTTCATATGGGTACATCTCACCTTGAAATTTTAATAGTAAACCATATACATATATATATATATATATATATATATATATATATATATATATATATATATGTGTGTGTGTGTGTGTGTGTGTGTGTGTGTGTGTGTGTGTGTGTGTATATATATATATATATATATATTCATAATTGTGTCTTCTCAGGGCTCCGCCTCCCTCTAGCAGTTAGCATGAATGCTCTGAAGGGCTTGAAGCTCAAACCTGTTTTTACAGGCAGCTCAGCTTGAGCTGCCTAATGCTTTTTGAGTGCAAGGAATGCACCCTGAAGCTTTGGAAGCTAGCCAGCTGTTATATCCTTGGCAGGATAAAATCCATATAGTTATGGCTACTGTATCACTGTATCAGTGTTCAAGCGAACATCTAATGTTGTAGTAAGTTTACTATTACAATGGTACTCTCTTGCTGCTGCTGCTGCAGGTATGCTGTGTGCCACAAGTCCTGGTGGATGAGGCTGAGCATATTGTTTATGTAAGATCATGCTATGCAGAGGTTTACAGACAAAAACAGCTTACTGGCTATATTAGAGGAGTATTGCTGTGCCCCACAGGCACATTCAGTGATTTTCCATATCTTGTGTGTTATTATATGATATTTCAGCATCAGATTGGAGCTAGTGGATAGGCATCATTAGCCAGGGCTGTGGATGAATCCAGCATCACCTATAACAGACAACATATTTTGAGAGGGGATAGATGGCATGCAGTTTATCAGTGCATCTTTGATGTTCCTCATTATATCACTGGGGCAATAATGCTGACTGATGGAATGCATTCTGCCAAGGATACTGTATGTCTGACTAGTATACCAAAGCTTAGGTGCTCCTTCCTCACATGCCATACATACAACCTTATATCTAGGCATTAGGGCTATATGCTGGTAAATGAGGGACATATAGGTGGGAAAATCCTCAGAACTTTATTACCCCTGTCTGAGAAGTCAGAATCTGTCTGTCAGCGGTATGAAAGTATTCAGCTCCCCTCACAGAGGAAAGCTAAGTACCTTGTTGGTGATCCTTTCTCATTATTCAACATATTCTTACTTTAGAATCTTGTTCATATAATTTAATGCATTTCAGTCAAGTGACACTTCCAGGTATTTCTGCAGTTACATCTTACTGATGCCACTAAGCATCAAATATTGCTTGTTCCTGTCTTCTTTAATAATTCCAAAACCATGCTACATACAAATTATTAAAGTATTTCATCTCAAAGCTTATACAATAGCAAACACAACTATATTCATATTTGACCTCTAACTAGTGCAGACAAAGAGATATTAATTGTTTGTACAATATATATTGACATTATCATACATTTCATATTTTTTCTAAATACCTTGACAACCAAGTAACACAGACAGAACTGCTTGGCCTCATATGAAAATTCCTAGCTAGATGAACAAAATGCAGTTGATAGTGGGCAGGATTCACGATGGCTTGCACGGAGTCTAAGAGTTGTGTAAGACTCCATGCAGCCATCGCGATCCAGGAACAGCCCGAAATCCCATGTAAGAGACCAGCTAAAACGACTCTTACACGGGCAGGGCGTGGATATGCTAATCACCTCACTTGCAGCTGAAAGGCATGCAAATGAGTTAGATTAGCGATCCACAAAGCTGAAACCAGCCCGTGTAAGAGTCGTGTTAGGTGCAGAAATGTACTCAGTTGACAACTGAGTAAGTTACTGCAAATAACACAATGGAGCCATGACAGCTCCAAATAAAGTGTGCAAATGTTGCAGTCAGCATGCCAATGGCCAAATATGTGGCCATTGGCACGGTAACCTGATGCAAACATGAAATAAAATATATTTTTTTTTGGCAATCGGCGAGGTTTAAACGCAGTGCAGCCCCGCGCAAACGGGCTGCGCTATATAAGACAGAAAAATAAAGGTTTGAAACCCACAAATGTGGGTTTTATGTAATGCATGGATTTGCAATGAATATAAGGAAATCCACAGCTTACACAATGTTTCTCCGGATCCACCAATAAGTGCTCACAACTGCCAGTAGTGATAAATCCACGATTTAATAAAGTCAAAAAAACAAATTGATGAAAAACGGACTGATACGACAAACACTATAAGCATGAACAAACAGAGCGAACTGTAGAACTGCGTTAAGTGCTTTCAATCAAATCAGCTGGTCTTCATCAGAACTAAAGCGTATAACTATTACGCTGTTTAAATAACTTCAATGGCGCCAAAAAACATATTTACCTTTCCTTAAAGCTGTATTCACTTTTTGTTAGCATAAAATATTAACATCCTTTACGATGCTTTCAAATTTCACTAATCAACATTTTTTCTCTTATACATTTTATAAACAAATGATAATATAACAATATACTATACTACATAACTATGGTGGATCCGGAGAAACATGGATTTGCAATGCAGGGACTAGCAGACCAAAAACAACATGGCCACCGTCTAGTGGTTGCTAAGGGGGAAGCTGAGTGTAAGACATGTAACTAGGCATTAGTAGGCAATCCTATATAAATGAGTGGTAGGATAGTAAATCACACTGTCACATAGCAAATGAGCACATTCCGTGTAGTGTAAGAGTTAGATAAGGGGGAGTAACAGAGTAGGAGATAGGTGACATCACAGGGGGGAATGTCAGGAAGAAATCAAGCTCATTGGAGTAAAGTGGTATGTGAAAGATATCAATCACACAGCATAAAAAGAGGAGTGTCAACAGATAAGCATGGGAAAGTCAAGAAATGGAAGGTGTACACTGTGGCCAACACCAAAGTTTCTTGCTGTACGTGCATGCACACGTGTACACGCTGGGAGGCACGAGTAAGACAGAGTGTGCACGTGTAAGACAGAGTAAGCATGTAGGAGCCTGTTTAAAGATCTATAAACCTGTTTGCGCTGGTGTGCATGCATTTTAACCCGAATAAGCAGATTCTAGTCTGTGTAAGCATGTGTGCACGCGTGGTAGCCACTGTGAGCATGTTTTTGCTGGTATGCGCACTGCTCCCCCCTGAGGAAACAGAGAGGAAAAAGGAAGCAGAAGAAATAGTAGGAAACTAGCAGGGAA